>NC_081350.1:58842293-58928947 GCF_029784015.1 Lycium ferocissimum
GTCCGTTTGGGCAAAAAATAAATTAGATTAACTTAAAAAAATTGGTAAATGCTAGATTGTAAAAAAATCCTTACATTAATGCCGGTTTTTTCCGATTTTTTGGGGTTTTTGAAAGCACCCAGGCACCGTTTTTGGGCCCTTTTTCTGTGGGGGGGTTGTTGACCCCTTCCCCCCTTTTTCACCCAATGATTCCCCAATTTCCGTGGGCCCTTTTTACGTCAAAAGCGTTCCCCCATTCCTCTAGGCATTTTTTTAAAAACGATTGACCATTTTAACCCCCTTTTTTTAAAGTAAAATTAAATTTTAAAGGAGCGGGTTCTCTAAAAAATTATTAAAACAAAAATAAATCAACAAAAACCCCCAACCTTTTTTTTTGGACAAGACTTTTTAGGGTTTTTAGTTGGTGACATGTTGAACACATGCGCCCCTTTCCCCTTTTTTGGGCTTGCCATACCCTTTTTTCTTGGTTCATCTTTTTTCCTTCCCCTTTTTTTTTTTTGATGCCCCCGGGGCATTACTTTTGGTCTTGGGGTTGATCTTAAAGTTATTAGTCTTGGCCCGTCTTTTGTTAGTGGGTGGGTAAAAGTATGAATATGCCTTCTAAATGTCTCCCTTTCTATACCAATGTTCCACGGATTATATGGGTTTCCACAGGTGGTAGAATGGGGTATTGCTGTTGGTAGGGGTTCCTTCTTCTTTTTTTTTTCCTGAAGTGCTGTTTTTTTCCCGAAGTGTCAAAGAAACTTATTCTATTCCTTGGAAAATTTTAAACCCTTCTAGCCCATTCCACAACCCCCACATTTGTTAGCGGGTTCTTTTTTCTTCCCCCAAACCCTTGCCCCTTTGAAATTAGGGAACCCCCTTAAAAGCTTTCATTTAAAAATCCTTTTGTCATTCTTTATCCCCAAAACTCTTCTAGCATGGTTTAATGATGAAATTTCCCTGGCTAATTTTCCGGGGGAAATTAAAAGGGCTCCCCATTTGTTTTCAACTACATCAGATTTTAAATGTTCCTTAAAAAAAAGGCTCCCGGGGCTCTTTGTTAAATTCAAAAAATCTTCACGGGTGTCTTTTCCAAATTTTCCCCCTTTTGTAAGTTAAAACTTTAGCTTTTCCTCCAAAAGGGTGCTTTAAAATTTTGGTTTTTTTCTTCTTTTTTCACCTTTCCAAACTTTCCCAATTAGCCCTATGTTCTAAACACATTTCCCTTTCCCCGACGTTTTGGGAAAAGATTTAGAAATGTGCTAACAAACCCCTAGATACAACATAAAAATACGGTTAGTATTGAAAAAAAACAAGGTTAACAATGCAAAAAAAGTTGGTAAAATTACCTTTTGCATGTAAAACGGGGCCCATTCCATTCGACCCCAAATCTTGATTAAGTTGAATAAAAAAAATTGGGCCTTTTTGACTCTTGTCGATGCCATTGACAATGAAACATCTCCGTTTCCCCTTTTTCAAAACCAAGTTCACCCTTACAGCCAAAGCGCCATCAAACCCAATAATTTTTCTGCCCCCCTCCAACTTGACCTTTTCATTGCATCAAAACAAACATAAAAATCCCAAAAAAAACTCGGTGACTTTTTGTTTTGTTTTCACTATGCAAGTGTTCCCGGAAATTACTCAAAATGATTTGTTTCCATAATCACAAATTTTTTAAACCCCTTTCCAACCCCCCATAAACTTTTTAAAAAGCACAAATTTTGTTTTGCCACCTGACATATAGTTCAGAAAACTTTCCCCTTGGTCTCCCCAAAGCCCCAAAATTTTCCCCAAAATTCTTAGTAGGTTGTGACCCATTCCCTAATTTTGTTGGATATGAACTTGGCATTCCCTCTTATTCTTGTTAAGGGGGTGCATTTGTGAATTGGATGGAAATTTTTTTCACCATAAAACCCCATTTTTTACCCAAAAAGGCACCCTGACCCCCGATTACAAATTTTTTGGACTTACACCACCCACATGTACCCCCTTTTGGGTTTTAAAGTTTCAATGAACATGGTTTTTGACATAATTAGCTTTTTGCCTTTCTAAATACCTCGGCATTCTCCAAATATCTCCTGGCTCAAAATACTAACCCCCAAAAATCCGGATCTACCTTAATTTGTTGCTCTTTTCAGTTGGCAAGTCAACAAGGGTTAAAAATCCCCTCCCACTCTCATCGAATCTTCACTATACTCTTGGGAACTATCAATATCTGCCCCTCCTCTTAAAAGCCCGTATTTGGAGGGCCCCTTTTAAAATTTGAAAACCTCTGTCCCCCTTTTTTTCCCTTTTGAGGGGGACCCCCCGTTTAGACAGTTCCTTTCTCCCTTTTTGCTTCTTCGATTTTACTTCTCCTTTCATTCCTCGAAAGTGTCTTCATCGGCTTCATTATCATCTTCATACGGTATTTTTATCCAGAGATGCGACTCATTACTAGCCAAAAAATGATGCCATTACGTCGGTTGTTCATCGTTCACTTCTCTTCCTTGACTAATTGATACTCTCTCTTCAACATTAGGAACATTCTGAACCCTCTCTCCTTGCTCTCTTCAACACTAGGAACATTTCTGACTTCTTCTCTTTCTTTAGGGTTTTCTATGTTTTCTCCGGCCCCGATATTTATATCCTTTGTCCATGCATTTATTTGCCACCTGAATCATCGATTACACCTCTAACCCACAAATAAGTCCGATGAGACACATCTTCTACCACCTCGGGGTTTCACACCTGTGTGAAATATAAAAATGTAACACATCACCAACTTTCAAATCACCTCGCATCGCCCCAACAATTCTGCGTCGATCATCGCGGAATGAAAGTTTTCTTGCTCCGAGTCGAAGTAAAAACCACCACTAAATTATGTCCATTTTTTTTGGTATAAAACAATAGCTCGAATAAGAAAATGGTCTTTATCAATATCAACAATTATAACATCCTTCTCGTCAACATATGTGGGGTTCGGGCCCATTGTAAAGTTACCACCGTAGGTGAAAATGGACGTCGATAATATCGGCAGCCATCTACTTATTTAATATTGTCAATCGTTTTAAAAAAAACCCTAATTTTGCACGGAATAACAACAATACCATCCACTAAATATTTTGACAATAATAAAAGGCTAAAGCAAAGTTACCTTAAAGAAATGGAACGAACGAGAATCTGTGACAAAACCTTCAAAACCCATGAAGAAAAACTATGACTCAGCCTTTGCCAAAATCGACCGGTAGAAAATGATGAGCTTAGGGTTTATTTTTTTGGGGTAACGAACAACGTACGCGCTAGAATTAGGCGGAAGAGTTTAAACCTTTGTGTTGAATTCTACGATCGAAAATAGATGAATTTAGGGTTTGAATTAGCATGAATTTCGGACCGTGAAGTGTTGAGGAGAAGAGAAATGGACTTTGATGGAGGGAAAATAGTGAGGTATCGATATGGTTGGGTATATTGCGGGTTCAATGGGTTTTAAGCGGGTTGGCCGTGCGTATGGCATTGTAATTGACATGGCAACATTTAATTGGGAGACTTATACACGTAGGCGGCGCGTGCTAGCAACCGTAATTCTTTAAATGACAGTGGGCCAGACGGGTCAAAGTGGCACGGTAAAAAGCGATCTTGAAGGAGTTCATGGGTACGCGGCTCGGTTGAGGGGGGGGGGGGCAGTGAGGTATCTGACTTTGCTTTTAATAAATACACGTTATTTGCAAAACCGTAGAGTGTACAGTCTTAGTTGATTGACATACTTAATGTAAAAACATTGGCCATTGAGTATTTGTTCGGGAAATATCATACTTTCTAACCAAAGCTTTGTGGTGAATTGATGAAGACTTGATTTATTTAGCTCACTGAAAATTTTGAGTTTCCCTATATGTTGGAATGGTCTATTTGCCAGAAACTTAAAGAGGTGCAATGGTCTTTCGTGTCGTTGCCTTAGCTATGACATAACAAGATATGGTGTAATTGCCTTTCATATCATTGCCTTAGCACTACCATAGTTGGATATGCTAAGTCGTTGACGATGTTGCGACTGCGTTTGTGTTGTCTGGTTGTCGACGAAATGTGTTGTTCATTTTTCTTAATTTTGATGGTTTTTAGCCACTTCATTATTGGTTCATTAGTAGTTCAATAACATTGTGAGTTTCAGTTGCAGAGGATGAACAGATTCTAGATCTTCTTATAAAGGAGCACCCAAGGAGTAAGTGGGAGGATGAAGATGAACTTGCTCGGTAGAGTTGATTAGTCATTGATTTCTCATTTTCTTTTTAACAATTCATTTAATTAACCGTAACTGTAATGACCCGTTTGGTCATTATAGTACTATTGATCCTTTTACCCTTGTTGACCCTTTTCCGAGATCCTTAGGGCAAGTTCTAGTGTGACTTTTCGAAGTTTGAGCCTTAAAGTGAGATATGTTTGACTCAAAGTTGACTTTTGGGTAAACGGACCTTTTTTGGAATTCCATCAATTCCGAGAGGTCCGAATGACCGTTTATAACTTGGTGGTATGTTCGGTTCGGTTCCCAATACACTTGGGAGCATTTTGGAACATAGGTTGGAAACTTGGCTTTAGGCCATTGGGGGTTGACTTGGTCAAATAGACCTCCGTTGGATATTTTGAGGCTACGGATGAATTCGTAGCGTGTTTTTTGTGTGTTTACAAGTTTGTTATAGATCTGTGGGGCCTCGGGTGATAGTCAGATTTCGGATTGGGAAGTATCAAAAACTAAAAAATTCTAGTGTTTGGTGTCCTCTATAGCTGCACCAGACTCGCTGCAGCAATCTCACTGTAGCGAGTGGAGAGACCGTTGTGGCGGTAGAAGGGAATTCGAGGCGTGCCGCCCCAGCGGACGGTTATCCGCTATGGTGAGCACGCTGTGGCGGTCGTGATACCACCGTAGCGAGGTTGTTGAGGATTTGGCGTATGCCCCATAGCGGGCTTTGGGCCTCCGTGGCGGAGTCTACTGTGAGGTACCCATGCAAATGCCGGCCATGACTTAGCAGTTTATGATATTTTCCTAGTTAAAAACCCTTAAACCTTTGTCATTTCATTTCGTCCTTCTCTAAGCAAGTTTGGGCGATTTTGAGAGCCTTTGGTCAGACTCTTCATAGAGATAAGATCCTTGACCTTAGAATTCATTACTTACCTTCTTAATCATTAATCCACACTAGAAATTACTAGAATCAAAGAGGGAAAGATGGGTTTTATGAGAAGTTCTTAAAATGGGTTTTAGACTTCCTAAATAGAAACTGTTGATGAAATTGGCTAGTATAACCATAGATTAGAGCATTCATTGTTTGCTAAACATATCTTCCATTATTAAGGGTTAATTTATGGATTAAAGAGTTAGGGTTTATACCCAAATTTGGGAATTTCACTTTAAATCCGAATTTAGCTTAATATTGGGTTAATCTAGCAATTGTTTAGTGGGTTTTGATCATCTAGACTTGAATTGCATATTCTAGCTTAGAATTTTCCGTTTTACCTTGTGGGCCCATTTCCCCAATTTCCATGGGTTAGATTTGACCTAAGTAGAAGCTTAGAAATATGGGTATTGTTCTTCATGGTTTCTAATCTAGATTATGTTTATAACTAGATATTGAGGATTTAGAGACGCTACGAAAGGGCAGGCGAAAGGTGTGGTTGTTCATGGCTCTTATTCGACATTCCAGGTAGGTTACGACTTACATTATGGTGAGACTTCGGTTAGTAAAGTATATGTAGAGTTAGTGATTGTCGGAGATAGTATGTTACACCTTTGGGTATGAAGTTGGGACGGATTCTTAGGTTGGTATTGTTGTTGACTATGGCCCATCGCCTTATTGTGTTCTATTGAGTTGTTGCCATATTGTGATTTGTTTGCTTGTCGCCACGTGATTGATTCTAGAGTTGATGCTTAGGGATTGTATTATGATTTGGAGAGCGTATTTATCATCGTTGAGGTTGTTGGAAAGGAAAGGAAAGGAAAGTTATGATATCGATATTGTGATTGAGATATGTGTCCATGTGTGGCACGATTGATTTGATTTGTTGTCATCATTCATTGATATTATGCATTGCACTCATTCTCATCTTTCATGATACTTTGATATGAATACTTAGTGATTTATTCATGGTTGTGAACCCGTATCTCTCAGTTATTGGTTATTGACTTGTGAAGAGGAAGGTATTGATATTGATCTTGGTATTGGGATATGTGTCCATATGTGGAACGATTGTTCATTGATATACTCTTGCTGGCATTGATATCATGCATGCATTCATAATCATATATTTGGATCGGGTTGCGCGCCGCAACACATATATAAATACATACATTGGATACTTTCGCAACACTGACTGGGATCGGGTTGCACGTTCCGCAACACTAACTTGGATCAGGTTGTGCATCGCAGCAAGTACATGGACTTCGCGGGTCCCCCATGGGTCATGATTGTCGGAGCGTAGACATCGTCCGCCCGAAGCATGTGTGTATCATTGCATCGCATTCATATTGCATTCACTCATACATCTAATTTCTGGTAGTGGTTATTTATTATATTGTAAGTTGTTCGTGAACATTGACTCCCTGGTTGGTTGCTGATTTGAGATCGCAGTGTGCCTGATTAATAGATACTTGGAAATTAATGGCTTGGAGGATTAGAGACTTTCTCCTAGGTTAAGACTTGAGGTTTCGGATTGTTGGCGGTACTAGAGTTTTGGTTATTCTAAGGAATTGTGGAAAACTTGGCAAGACTTGGGTTTAGATGCTTCACTATAGGCTTTATCTAGATATAATTCATTAAGGGTTTCTTGGATATTTCGGTACTTGAGCTGTTATTCTTGGATATCTGTTTATGCTTTATACTTGATTGTGAGCATGTCTATTCTTCAGTCTCTTCCTTTATATATGTTAACTAGCTATTGTCGGCCTATGATGCCTACTCAGTACGTGTTGTTTGTACTGATGCTACCTTGTTACACTCCTTTTCGGGTGTGGACTTTGAGACAGGTTCCCTTCCACCTCTAGAGAGACTGATTTTCGGGGCCTGTTTGCGAGCTTCTAGGGTGAGTATCTGACGAGTCATTGTCGGGAGGCTCATCTATCCTGTCTTTATTTTCTTCCATTCATACCGTTGTTTTAGCATTTGAGACTTGTATTTTCTAGACATTACTTAGTTTCTCTTGTACGAGTCAGACCAGTTCCTTGGGATTGGGGGTTGTATTTATATTCCGACTTGCGATTATTTATGATCAGACTTTTACTTATTCTGCTCTAGTACGTTAATGTGGTTGAATGTATGAATTGGTGAAAGGGTTCGCCTACCGAGGTGGGAATGATAGGTGCCCGCGCGACTTAGTGAAATTGGGTTGTGACAGTAACCACTACATATTGCCTAAATAATGAGTTCAGTTTAACGACGAGGCACTTGTACTAACGTGGAAAACTTATTGAGCAGTTTAATCAACTTTAATTCTTTCACTCCTGATGAATTATGACTATTGAATTTAGATCAAAATCTCATTATTTTCTCATTTTGCAGCCATTACTTTGTCAAGTTTTTTGGCTAGATAAATTTGTTTGTATGTATGTGTTCCTCTATTTGTCTTCTATAGTCGTTTGTAAGTTTAACTAATTTTATATGTCTCCCAAATAACTGAATTCACAATTGTCTAAGAACACTTCCTTTTTAATTGAAATATGAGAAATTACGAAGTACCTGAGAAATGAAAAATATTATGAGATTCCTTGAACTTTCTATTTAATTATACTCTATGTGTAAATTAGAGCCAAACAGAGTTGATTACTTAGTTTTGAGAACCACGCTCTTGGTTTTCAAAACCAATTTGCTTTTGTTTTAAACGTAGTATCATGTCCACTATTACTTAGTTTCCAAAACCATCCCAAAGTTGTGACAGAATAGTAAGCTACTTTTCTCATGTTAGGTAATTCTACTGGGTTGTCTTTTGGATAAAGTTGATGTTACGGTACTCGATCTTGTGTATAAAGAGTGAACTCACATTTTTAACTTTTATAATTTGTGAAATTCTAATCTCTTTTATAGATCTTGACTATATTTACACACAAAAAAAATAAAAAATAAAAAATTGGTGAATTCATTTCTGTTTTTCGGATTCACTAGTTTTTAATAATTTGCACTCTAATCTCCTTTTTTCCTTGCAAAAAATCTAAAAATCAAGTAAGCTATTCCCTCCATGTAGGGATCTAATAGCTCAGTTGGTTTGCTACTTGAACTTTCACCTTGTTGGTGAGGGCTCAAATCTCTACGTTATAATTCCCTCCCCCATTTTCCCTTCCCCTACCTCCTACGTAATAAAACAATTTTGTTTTTTTTTTTTAAAAAAAAATTCCCTCCATCCATTTTTACCCTATATACTAAAATTAGCTGTTCCTTTTTTACTTATTCAATTTAAAAATCAAGAGATAATTTATAATTTTGTACCTATTTAGTCTTTATTATTGATTTTACTCCTAATGATTGCATAATTTTTTAAAATATATTTTATTAATTTCAATCATTAAATGATAATAATTAAGGATAATATAATAAAATAATTATTTTATTTATCACTTATGCCAACCTAATACAAAACAAGTAAAAATGGACGGAGGGAGCTATAAACAAAATGGGAGGGCTTATGAGAGTTCCAACGCCGTCAAGAAGTTGCGAGATTCCCATCCCACAGTAGTTCTGGAAGCTTCCACAGTGAACTCACAAAACAACTGAACCCAAGTTAGAAATTGTTTTTACAAATTGACAAATATAACCCTGACATCCTCTTACTCTCACAAAATTTCCTCCCATACTATAATAGCCCCTTGAACAAGACAGGGTTTTTCTCGACAATCCACAACTTTCTTTCTTTACAAGCCACAAAACACCTATAATTCTGTCTCTCTCTCTCTCTCTCTTCCTAATAACCCTTTCCACTACTCTTTGTGCAAATTTACCTTTCTTCTCAACTTTTCTCACTTCTATTTTTCCCCAAAAAATTTAAGCTACAACTGAATTTGGATATTATGTTGGTTAGTAGAATATCAACTAGGTTCCCAAAATCCATTATAACTCAGTGCCGGACCTCACTAATCCTATATTCTAGAGAACAACAACAGCAACAGGTTCCTAGTATTGCTTCTCAGTTCCACTCAATTCGTGACTTCAAAGATAAGGTTTGATTTTTGTGCCCAATACTTTTTAAGTTCTTCACTTTTCATCGATTTTTAATGTGTAGGATTTGGTAGGGTTTCAGGGGCTATTGTCATTTACTCCCTCCGTCCCAAAATAACTGTGCTTTAGCTCATTTTAAAAAAAAAATACAAGATATGCTCCCTCCGTTCCATAATACTAAGTGGTTTTTTAGGCTCATGCACGAAATTGCTTACTCCTAGAAAATTAGGATTTTTTTTTTTTTTTTTTTACTAATTTACTCCTAAAAAGTTTTACTACTTTCTAAAAAAAAAAGTATTTAATGAATTTTGACTATTTAAATAAGGTAGTCTTGGAAGAATTTGCCCAAAGTGTTCTTGAAATCTTTTTTTTAATCAAGTAAATGTATTTCATTTGGTAAACAAGGCCATCAACTGCAGTATACAAAAAGCTTGCACTAAGCCAGTGCGATAGAGCCTAACTACAGATCGTGCAGATCCTGAATTATATCTAAAATTGCATCCACGTCCTGTACAATAACCAGATTGCACCAAAAAACTAGCAAAATAAGACACATTTGTTTGAGACTATGTAAATTTCTCCTATGGCCCTCAAAAATTCTGTCATTTCTTTCAAGCCAAACCGTCCATCATATGGCTTGAGGGATGGTATTCCAAATCTTTTGTGCTTTCTTGCAGTAGTTCCCTCATGGATCCTGGCATGAGCCAGGACATGTGTAAGATTGACAGAAACATGCTCCACAGCTGAGTAGTAACTTTACAGTGCAAAAAGAGGTGGCCAACATCTTCATATTGCTCTTCACATATGGAGCACCTGCTGCAAAGCTGAATTTTCCTCTTTTGGAGGTTGGAATGAGTGAGACAAGCCCCTCTAGCCACAATCCTAGAGAAGCTAGAGACCTTCAAAGGGGCCTTGCTAAGCCAATTTTTTTTTTTCAGACCAACTCTATGTTGCTTAGCAGCTGAAGCAAAAGACATACTCGTTCTATTTCCCAATCATTTGCATTGCTTCTAAGAAAGAGATTCCAGCCTTGTGTTGAATAAAATTCTGCTGTTGCTACATTGTGCTGAGTTGATATTCTATAAATATCCGAGAATTGCTCTTTAAGAGGAGTGTGGCCCAACCATGCATCTTCCCAAAACTTTATTTTCCTTCCATTACCAATAATGAAGCCCATATCTGCCTCAAAGTTGTTCCAACACTCTCTAATATGCTTCCAAACTCCCGCGCCATGAGGTGTTGTGGCTACTTTGATGCACCATTGATTCTCCGCAGAGAACTTTTTAGCCAAGGTTCTCCTCCAGAGTGCTTTATCTTCCTTATTGAATCTCCAGTGCCATTTCAATAATAAACTTTCATTGTGACACCTCAAGTTCTTGATTCCCAGACCCCCTAATCTCGTCTTTAATAACTGTTTTCCGATTTACAAGTTGGAAGGAGTGACTTTGTTTGCTACCCTTCCAGAGGAAGTCTCTCCTTAACTTGTCCATACGCTTCAAGACAGAGGATGGCGCCGGGAAAAGAGACATAGTGTAGTTAGGCAATGCACTAAGAACAATGTTGATCATAGTGATTCTACCCCCGAGAGAGAGGTATTGTCGTTTCCAATTCGTCAACTTTTTCTCCATCTTTTCAAGAACCTCATTCCAGATTGATAGTGATTTATATTTATCCCCCAATGATAAGCCAAGGTACTTAGTGGGAAGTGAACCAATGTTGTACCGCAGAATGTTGGCTAATTGGCTGATGTTAGATACGTTGACTGGGAATAAAATGTGAAATCCAGAAACCGCTTCAAACATGGATAAAATCATCCTCAAAACCAGAACCTGTTGTTCTTCTGCCTCACACATGATTAATGTATCATCTTCTTGAAATCCTAAAGCACCACTTATTTTGAAAAAAAAATTGAAAAGCCGAAAAAATCACTTATTATGGAGCGGTGGGAGTAGTTTACTGAGTTATCCCTATTTATTAGATGTTTATTAGATGTTTCTTGAGAATTGAGCACTATTAAGAAGATGTAGTTCTTTAACAGAAGGGCATAGTTGAAAACAATTACTGTTTTTTGTCTTGAATTCCTAAAGGGACACGTATTTTGGGACAATTTTTTTTTTTTTTTGGCGGGGGGGCTGAAGTGACACTTATTTTGGGACGGAGGGAGTAGTTGTATCACAGGGTTCTTTTTGAATTGTAATTGAGGATATGATATTGGTGTTACTTTAGCGGATGATTTTCTTTGATGAAGTTGGCAACTTTTGTTTAATAGTACTTTCTTTGTCTCAATTTATGTGACCCCTTTCGAATTTCGAGCGTCAAATAAGCTTTTTTGAACCGATATTTTTTCATATGCCTTTTAAATATTTTGAATTATCAATTATGTGACTTATACTATAGTTTTACTTAGTTTTCAGATATGTAAATTTTATTTCAAAAAACTTAAGGATTATATGGCTGAATTCACGGTCAAGATTAAAATGTTTAGACTCTCGAAATCAGATATGTAAATTTTATTTCAAAAAACTTAAGGATTCTATGGCCGAATTCACGGTCAAGATTAAAATGTTTAGACTCTCGAAATCTCAAAGGTACCACATGAATTGGGACATGTGGAGTAATTGTTTTACTCGCAAGTTCGATAAGTCCTTTTGCTGTTTTTATTCAACTTGCGCACAACTTGGTTATTCTACCAGAAAGGATATTGGGTTACTCTGTCAGCTGGTGCCTAGGTAGATGGGAAGAATTTTTATTTTGTAAAGTTTGGGCTTGATTTTTGTTTTTTATAACCATGGTGCCCGGGAAAGCTTGCACGCACCTCTACTAATTCCACGAGTGAGTGCCTACTACCTTCCATAAGCAAAGGTATCGGGTAATTCTATTCACCAAGGATTGAGCAGATGAGAATAAATCACCTATGTATGAATCGGTCATATATACTTCAAATGTGGGATTGTTTTCCTCTTCATTCTCATCGGTTGAAGAATAAGTTAGGGTTTTGGCAGAGGAAGAGGCGTCCATTTTTGGATCTCTAAAAGTTTTTGTGTATGAGAGTTTTCCATCCTTCAAAAAGTAGTATTCAGGTGAAGTGACATGTTTAATTTGACCATAGACTTTACTAAAATGCAGATTTGAACCTTTTCAGTCTTAGATATTAATTTTTACCGCCTTTATGATTGCTATGAATGAATTAAGTTGCGTATTTAGTCCCGCTGTAATGTCAATTTTGACCTCAATTGTAAATTTGCTTAATTTGAACCATAGTATACTAAGAGGCAATTGTTGGCCTTGATTTAAAGTTATGTAGTCATATGCCCTACGTTACGTCATCACGATTTAAGGGTATTGACTGCTATGTAATAGCAAACATTTAATGCCATTCAATAAGGTTGTAGTCTGATGCCTCTCTGCCACTAGTGTGAGTTCATATGTATTGGCCCCTAGTTAATAGCAACCCAAGAATGTCATGCAGTAAGGTTATAGTCTTATTGCAATTTAAGGGTTGTTTATTAGTTGTGTGCCACGGTCAATCGCATGTCAGTAGTAGAGGTGGACTGAAGATTTGAGCACAACAGGGGCACCTTTGTCTTTAAATACGCTAACTACTAGTGTCAAAGTATGACGTGCAATTCTTTGAAAGCTTAATGATTATGATAACCTATCAAACTTTAATATTATCGAATCATTACTTATATTTGGTATGAATATGACAAATTATTAAGTAATTTTATTAACGAGAATTAAAGCTCAAAAAACAATTTATACAAATGAAAATAAGAAAGTGAGAATTTTGTAAACATACATGTCCGATTATAAAAGCAGAGACCCGTCACTGAATGAGAAAAGCTGAAACAATCTGCGGTCTTCCGTTTTCGCTCCATCCCAGCACAATATTGTAAAAAAAAAATAAAAAAAAATCAGGATGTTCAAAAGAAACTCAACAATCAGTTGAAACCTTTCCTGAAATTTCGAGAATCTAAGGTGCCAGGGAATGTCAAAGCTGTCGGAGTATCTTAACTGGTTGCCAGCTTACTTATATTATAATGTTAGAAACAACTACAAGCCATCTTTTTTTGCATTGTGAGATAGTTTACAGTATTTGGAGCTTGTTCCTTGGATGTTTGATACGGAGTGGATTATGTTGAAAACTTGTCGTAGAATGTTGTCAGTTGGATTGGCTCTGTGATGTTTCAAAGGGACATCCAGACAAACATAATTTGAAAAATAGTTGCCTGGCTAACTTGTTCTTTATACTGTAATCAAAATAGTGTACAATGCCTGGATTACTTTATAGATCTCTTAAACTTGCTCAAGCTGTAAACTCAATGTTCCACTAAGTTGATGCCTAGAAATGTTCAATTTCTATGTTCACCTAAGTATTGCTTGTTCTGCTAATGGTGAATCAGGTATCTCTATTCCATGAATCTGCCTTGCAACGATTTGGAATTTCATCCTCTACATCCCCCCAACCTAATGAAAAAGAGACATCTCAGTCCCAAAGTGAACCAGGGCGCTCAAAAGAGAATGGAGAAGTGAGTGGAAATGGTGAAGCTTCAGTTTCTTCTGATTCTCAGGTTCAATATGAGAAGGATGAATCAGGTTCCGATTTGGAATCCCATGATAACACGAATGAAAATGTCAAGGGAAGGAGAAGACGTACTAAACAAACTGTATTTTCTGATTCTGATTCTGATTTAGATACGGAGGACCTTTCTAGGGATGACTTGGTGAAATTAGTGGCTGAGAAGGAAGAACTACTAAAGATGAAAGAAGATGAGTTTCAGAAAATGAAGGACAAAGCTCTTCGATCTTATGCAGAGATGGAGAACGTCATGAACAGAGCCAAACGAGAAGCAGAAAATTCCAAAAAGTTTGCCATTCAAGTTAGTTTTCTTGGCACATGCTTTACCAGACAGTCATGCATTTACTTGTTAGTAGATTATGTTATACTTGTGATTTTGCTCTTATCTTTTGCATAAATGCTGCTGCAGAATTTTGTGAAAGCGCTTCTAGATGTTGCTGATAATATGAGTCGGGCTTCTTCTATTGTAAAAGAGAGCTTCTCCAAAATTGATGAATCTAATGATACTGCTGGAGCTGTGCCACTTCTGAAAACACTTCTGGAAGGTGTTGAAATGACTGATAAACAGCTTTCTGAGGTACACGTTTTTCACCTAAATATAGTCCATGTTTTATGTTCCTCTTTTACTGCTTGGTAGGCAAGCACTTAAAATTACAAACATTATGAGGTGCTTGGCCAAGCTTTTAGAAGAAAATAAGTGTTTTTAGGGAGTATCAGTAGCAAGCTTAAAAAAGTAGTAGCAGCTTTTTTCCGAAAATACTTTTTTGAAAAGCAATTTTGAGAAAATACACTTAGAAGCACTTTTTTAAAGCTTGGTTAAAAACTAATTGCTGCTTAAAAAGTGTGTTTCAAATTAATTAGCCAAACATGCTAATAATCGACAGTATAAGCAACTTTAGGTCTTTTAGGATGAACTCCAGAAAACACTATAATTAGAAATCTCGACGAGCTAGTTCCAAAAATGAAGAAGCAGCGACGACGGTTTTCTATATATACACATACAGCTGGAAGAGAAGCTCCAAGACATTTTTTGATACTGCAAAATCGCAGTAGAAATGCTTACTGCTGCTCCAATTGGAATGTAAGGTTCAGTAACTTCAGGGGTATTCACTGAATAAATTCAGGGGTTCAAATTTGTAATCCTTCGTATTTCTTGCTGGTCTATGTTATTGTTGCTTCGTCAATGTCTTGAAAGACCTTTATTGTTGTGAGGAGGTCTCCATCATAGCTTTTTCATTGGCTTACAACTCGTTACTTTTCAGGTATTCAAAAAATTTGGTGTTGGAAAATATGATCCTACCAATGAAGAATTTGATCCAAATAAGCATAATGCAGTATTTCAAGTACCAGATCCTAAGAAGGCTGCTGGCATGGTCGCAGTCTGTCTGAAGGTATATCTTTAGGAATTTCTTCTCGGCTCGACATTCTTGTGATGTATTTTGCTATTTCACTCTTCATGCGCTTAATCCTTAGTGATTATTGCTAATCTAGAATGTACTTTAGACATCCCTTTTCATTGAAGTCGAAATTGCATTTCTTGTTGCAGTCGGGGTACACCTTGCATGACCGGATCATTCGGCCAGCTGAAGTTGGTGTGACGGTGGCTATGGAGAGTACACAGGAAGATGAAAAAACTGAAGCTTAAACTGGTGGATCATGAGCCAAGATTTTGAAGCCGGAAAATCTTTAACCCGGTGAAAACAGAAGAAAATATTTGTTCACGTTCGAAAAGGAATTTAGTTCCGGATCCTCCAATAGCAGCCTATCCGTCAAAGAGAAGTTTAGTTTTTTTGGTAGTATTTATAAATTTTAATTTTTTTTTTTTTTTTTTAAATTTTACATTGTTTAGTCAGTGATCGAAATAATGTCTGTTAATAATGACATTTTACCTTTCATCTTAGTTTCTGACTCTGTTCATCACTGAACTTTGGTTTAAGGATTGTTGAAAATGAAGGAAAAATGTGCCTTTCATCTTCCATTTGTTGGGTGTTGCGCAATATTAAATTTAGCATCAGCCCAAGGTGCAATGGTTTACCAAACATGGCATACATTGTGGTACACGGGCTTCTTAGCAAGAACATTTTGTCTTGGTTTCATTTCAATACTACTAAACAAGTTCGAACTAATTAAATATTTGGATCAGAAATTCCTTGAATTTGTTGCCATTTTCATAAAAGATATAATTGTCAATTCAAAGGTTGCTAAATTTACCGTCCATTATTTTATATCGTGGGGAAAGGGTTGTTATTTTATGTTATTTTATATGTGACGACAAATCAAACTAAAAGGGGAAAACCTATTCTTATTTTGTAGAAATGGATGCTTACAGCGCCTTTGAAATGGATAGTTTTACTCATAGCTCACCATGAAAAGGATGCTGAACTGCTATTTAAAAGAAAAAACGGAAGGAAATATACGACTATGATGCAAGCTAGCAAGTCCTCAAAAGTGACTAGAGGTTATATTTACAATCATCTATACTTTAGCTGCCACTAGAATCTAAGTTGGGCACAAAAAGCTAGAGGTTTATATCTACAACCATTCATACTTTAACTGCCACTAGAATCTACGATAGGCACGCAAACTAGAGGGCTATATTTACAATCATTTGGACCTAAACACCACTGCATTCTATGTCAATAACTTTAAGTGGAATTGTCAGCCTTCAAAAGAAACAGCCAATAGTCCCAGCGCTCAATCATAGCCTTCCAAGCACAAGTCATAATTTAGCTCGCTTTCTGTGTGAATGGGTTGATCTGTCCTCAGTTCCTGAGTGCACGAAAAACCTTCGTTTATGTAAAAATCAGGCAAATATCAATTACAAAGTAGGCAGAAAAACTGAAACTACTTCCATTAGAAGGATGTGGTCCAACACATTGAACAAGATTCGAAATGACCACATTCAACTTAAAGTGCAAGTAACACATAAAGAAGACAAAATGAGAGTATGTCATCTAAGATGATTTAGCCATGTCTCAGTTACGTGCGACTGTGTGATGATTGAAAGAGATAAGAGTTGATGACATAGAACTAAAATCACGTGGAAGGAAGTTAATTCAACACACACAAATCCCTTAAGAGAGTCGCTCACCAGAAGATCAAAACTTTTTACCCATACTCAAATAGGATCTTAAAATCCCTTGGAATAATGAAGAGTTGGACAAGACACAACTTCAACAAATGAACCAGATAGACGATAGTTGATATTAGACTAATTCGTTGTGTATGAAAAGGTGTGAGATTTAGAGAGCTCCTAATTTATCTCGAGTCAAATTATTTACTACCGGAATGAAATGAACTTTGACTAGAGTGAAATGGATATAGAGAATTCATATGATCAACCTAACAACCTTAGCTCATTTAGGATTGAGATATTGATTGATTAATTTGATTGTTGAGGACTTCCAGTGTCCTAGCTTTTACAAACAATAACAAGTTGGTGTATTAAAAAGGACAAACCCTGAATTGGGAAGACTTCACTGGAATTTCACCACATATCAGGTAGGTATATCTCGTAACATTCAAGTAAATCAAAGCTTATCAAAGTTTGGTGAAGGGTAAGGAGATAATTGAGCAAAGGAGAGCAGATATAAAATATAGAGAAGAAAAAACAATACAACAATAATGACAACAAAAATGCAACTGTTTTCCAAAGGTAACAAAGCTCAAAATATCACCTCAAAATCTTCATCAAAGATATCATTGATCCTTTGTTTCATCAAGATATTATCGTTTGGTGTTGAACTTGTGATAGCTTGATTTAGCTTCCTTGTTTTAGCTTTGTTGTCAGAAGCTTCCTTTTTCTTTTCTTCCAAGTCAACAATCTGCATATTCGAGATTCATAAGAGAAAAAGTTTGACCCCCACCCCCCACCCCCCCCAAAAAAAAAAAAAAAAAAAAAAACAAATCTAATGGCATGGGTGTTCTATACCTTTTGAAAAGAATGCTACAAAATGCTAGGCCTACATTCTAAGTTTAGTTAAAGGTTAATTTGACGAAGCTTAGCCTTATCTTCGGAAACGAGGGAAAGGAAGAGAAGAAAACGGACAAATACAAAGACGGAAAATAGAAGACAACTGGGAGAAAAGCTAGTTGATCCAAAAAATGTTCCTCCCCCCCGCTTCCCTTTTCTCTATACTGTTAAACAGTAGGGAAAGAGAAACCAACAACATACCCAGCGAAATCTCACAAAGTGGGTTCTAGGGAGGGTAGACTGTACGCAGACCTTACCCCTACCTTGGGAGGTAGAGAGGCTGTTTCCGGTAGACCCTCGGCACAAAAAGAAAGGTCAGTAATTTTTTTCCTTCCTAGATTGATTTTGTAGGTCGTCTTCTAACATAACCGACGATTCGGGTGTTCACAAAATTCACATAGGATAAAGCTCTTGTCATCATCAGAAACAACCTGATTTTCGACCTGTTCCAAGGGAAGTCCTAAAGTTAGAATTAGCATCTATAATAAGACTGAATCTCTGCAGATTTCTCGATGCAATCCTGCCAAACCAAAGCAACAAATATGGTTCTAAATATTCTCCACATTCTAGCAAATCCATAAAACTCGACACCCATCTTTCCGACACAACAGAGTAGGGGTCCACAAAGTTATACAAACTTAGCAGGAGAGAAGATCTGAAAGGGAAGGATTTTAATTATATACACCAGTTTACAATTGCATTCCTAGGAGTGTTTCCTACTTCTTTTTTACCTTCTATTTGCATTTGCAATACTAGCCATGTGTATGAGCATTCTCAATTTTTCTGCAGTAAAATATTTACATTATTAATGCAATTTAACCTGTTATAGGAGGGTACTTCCATTTCATCCAGGTTATGTACATGGTGATTGTATAATGTTATTACCTAGTAAATGACATGGTTGTGAAAATATTTCTTACACCATAAAGTGCATATAAACTAAACTCTAGGGAAATATTCAGCTTTCGCTCTAATTGATATGCTTGCACCCATGAATGTTAGCATACTAAATATATGAATCACCTTATCAGTCAAGAGGCTAATCCAGGATTTGAAGTTAAAAATAAAACTTTATCATAAAAATTTCGTTCCCAGCGATCTCAAATTAAAAATAAAACTTCATCATAAGTGCCCAAGGGGAATCGAACCCTCATCGAGGAGGGCACCAATGTTAGCATACTAAATATATGAATCACCTTATCAGTCAAGAGGCTAATCTAGGATTTGAAGTTAAAAATAAAACTTTATCATAAAAATTTCGTTCCCAGCGATCTCAAATTAAAAATAAAACTTCATCAGAAGTGCCCAAGGGGAATCGAACCCTCATCGAGGAGGGCACCAACGCTTAAGCAGGTAGCATTTCTGCCACGGGACCAACAGCCTACTTTGCCACTGGGTTTGCTGGGTTCCCAGCAAATATTTCTTATATATTTAATGTAGTTCTTAGTATAAATACAAGGTCTGTGCAAAAGTTAGGGTTTCCGAGAACCCACAACCAAATGCCCTAGATCCCCCCTGCTTATCACCCTATAGGCCAACTGATATTCATATAATTAGAGCTGACCTATTATACCATCAGGTAGTCTTCAATGTCAGTTCCTATATGAGGGAAAACAAAAGATGAATTGTTTCTCGGTATAGGCATCAAACACATCCAAATCTTGTTTTGATTGTTAAAACACAATTCAATTCTGCAAGACTATATTGTAGGATCTTTTGACTCAATACATGGAAAACAACAATAAAACTTAAAATTTCATCAGAGAAATTCAAACTTCAATTCTAAGTGTAAGGTTAACATGTCATTTAGGATTGTTTCTAGGCTACACCTTGAAATAAACGAATATGTAATCTCTAAATGAGCTATTTATACTGTCCAAGTGCTTTCGCTGAAACTGGTCCACTTTTGCGATATCAAACTTAAAAAGTCTTGTAACATTAACTTCTGTTGTGTTGATTGGCTAGAATATTGGTACTCTGGAACTGGATTCCTGTTCAGTTTGCCGCTAATTTTTACATTGTTGCTGATGGAATTTGAATACCATCTGAAAGTGCCATACAGTGCTCCCATGAGACATTTAGATTTGATGTATTTTAATAGTGTACCAATTTTAATCACTTCCATAATTTAAATACAAAAGAAAAAAAAAATTGAATTGCCCTTCACCAATTATAAATTTAAATTGCAGAGTCCAGAAGAAAAAATTGAAATGCAGAAAACAGTTCGGTTTACATGTTCCATTGACACCAAAATTAAAGACTAACATTGACATCAAGACAGTACTACTTATTATGTGCTTACTATAACTCCCATAGATAAAGCATCTCAAACATCCAAACAACAACTTTATCTTCCAGCAAATATTATTTTTTCCAGGAAAGGTGCATAACTGGAAATCCAAATACTTTAATAAATAAAGAGTGAATAGGTTAAAACCTCCCTAAAATATCACCATTTTGCGAGCCTAACGTGTTTCTATTATCCCCTAGGACTATAAGTCTATACCTACCTTTAGATTGAAAAAATCCTAGTTGAATATGTGGCAAAATGTTAAGAGATAAATTGCTAAGAGGCACGTGGGAGATGAAAAAAGTCTTAGTGGCCATTTGGCCATGAATCTTTTTTACTTTTCCCAGAGTTGATTTCCGGAAATCATGTTCGACCATAAAATTCCGGAAAATTCTAGAATTCAACATGGTAATTTTCCGGAATTTGAAAAACACCAAAAAGTTCTTTCACTTTTTTCATTCCAGCACAAAAAGTCAAAAGTACCAATTTCCAAATATCATTTTTCACTTTGAAAATAAAACCGATCTTTTCAAATTTCACAATTTTCATGGCCAAACGGACCCTTAAAAAATGAGTCCACCTGCCACAATGATTTCATGGTATGGTAAACACCCAATAATTTAGGCATGAAACTAGCAAAATGGTGATAATTTAGGGTTTTTTAACTTATTCACTCAAATTTTTCCACGTGTTCTGTCACTTGGAACTCTTTGAATGAGCTTTTAGAACGAGACGTTTAGGTACTGTGAATACCCAATAGTTTAAGATCTGAAACTCGCAAAAGTAATGATAGTTTAGGGGTTTTTAAGAGGTAAATTTTCAAAAATATACAGCCTAACACAAAATATTACACCACGTAACCCAATATACAATATCATACCTGACGGAAAAGCACTATACATAATGTATCAGCCTAGTATGAAAGTGTATAAAAAGTGTTTATACACAAATATGGGCTAAACAGGGTAACAAACTCAAAATATGGGCTACGTAGCATAAATATTTTCTCGTACTAGACATAGAGTGTAATTTTCCCTTTTAAACATATTTACTCATAAAAAGAGATAAATGAAAGTAAAATGATAGCTAAAACCCGGTAAAAACTTACCCGCACCGGGTGTTTACACCAAACTAACGGATGCATATACAATAACATCATTTAACCATGGTTAATTAATGTATATATTCACTCCACTAAATTACTTAACTACAATAAGTTACATTGGTTTGGTGTAAACACCCGGTGCGGGTAAGTACTTACCCTAAAACCCTAACAGTAAAAAGGAGAAAACATAGTTAGTTAAACTTACAGGTGCATAACGAAACTTCCGTTTAGGAGTGTCGTTGTCGGAACGAGGGGTCCAACGGCAGAGCATTAGTTTGTGCCCACCAACGTTGTTGTTAGCGTTGCGGGTGCCACGTACGCTGTTGTTGTTGGACTGAGTAGTACTACTGACCCACTGTTTCTTCCATTTTCTAACTGGACCGGTAAATACTGGAGCTGATGACCCGTATCTTGATGAAGCCCGACCCAGTCTTGACCCGACTCCTTCCATTTCTCAGAACTAGCTAGAAGAAACTCTAAGTAGTGAGTAGAGAAATATTTGTGTGTGGAAAAGTTGATGGATATGACTATAAGAAGCTCCACTCTGCTTCAATGCTCTCTCTGGCGCGGGAACAAGCTTACGCGACGTCGTTCTACTAAAGTAATACTGGGTCAGCCGACGGTCCCACATAACTTTTCTATTTTGGGTTCTCCTCCGATGTTCGTACCCGGTTTAGGGACAGATTAATTCGGATTCACGTCACGTAAAGTTCATTTAAGGGAAACCTATATCCAAGGGTGGATTTAGAGGGTGCTGAACACTTGCGGCAAAAAATTTACATTGTATATATAGTATAAATTTTTTGTGTTTATATACATATATTAATTTTTGAATAATCTAAATAAATGTAAAAAGTTAGTGGTTCAACATGGTTATCCTAGCGTCATAAGTTCGAAATCCAAGAACAATATTATTTTTTATATCCTTAGCTCAAGTGATTCATGATTTTTGAAACCCAAGAATAACATTATTTTTTATATTTAACTTTTGTTTTTTTTACGAACCCCCGAAATGAAAATCCACCAATCCACCGTCGCATATCGCCCAAGTAATTCGGGTTTGCCGCTCTAAATAAGATTTTTAACATACCTTGGGCTCAAACTCACGATCCCTATTAAAGATGAGAAACCATATTCATTCCACCACAATCCATGTAAGTTAGATGTACCTTTTATAAACAACAAGGTGTTCCATTCTTTTGTGTGAAAAAAAAAAAAAAAACTAGCACAATTATTGTCTGCTGTGTGAATCACATGATAAAAAAATTCTTTTTAAAACTCGATATATCGCGGATAGGTACGAGCATCAAATAGAGTCAAATTGAGTTGAGCTGCATTGAACCTGCTCCCGAATTGAGTTCAGGTTAAGTCTAATTAAGCTTTTTAGATTATTAAATCGAGCTCGAGTCGAGTCCACCCAAGCTATATCATTATGGCTCTTTTATATTTCTTTCTGCATATTGGGCAGTGCCTCTAGGAGATTTAGAATAATTCATAGACTAAAATGGAGTTATTAATCTAGAACAGTTATTAATCTAGAACAGACTTTATTTGAATTAGCCATATGTTAGTAAGACAAATTACAACCAAACTGTTAGTAATAAAACAAACTATAACAAAAAATGAATTATTAGCTATCAACTTTTAAAAAACATGATTTGTGGAATCATAAGTTTGACAAATTTTAACTTAATATATGTAATATATCATGAAAAGATTTAAAGTCATTCCAGACTGATCGATTGAGAATAAAATAAGAATTCTGCTAATTATTTATCTCTTTCATTGTGTTTGTAAGTTTAGGGTCGTAGTCTCGATGACCTCTTGGGTATCTGATGATTCGGTGTCTGCAATTTGATCTAAACATGATTTGTGGAATCAACAGTTTGACAAATCTTATGAATTTAATATATGACTACATATATCTATCTATTTATATATTATAATCTCAAAATGTTGACCGACCATTAAAGTTGGATAAAGACTAAAAATCATAAAAGAAAGACCAGATTCTACTAAAAGTGATTAATTTATGTATGTAAGCCAATTGTAGGCCTTGTGAAGAGAAAGTGCGTCTCTAAAAGGCTCGTGTGGTGTTCTCACTATAAGAGCCGCATCTCTATTACCTCTAATGTTTTGTTAACCCCTTATTTTGGAGGATCTATAGTGTTTTCATACTTCTCCTCCCGCGTCATTTGAACTCTGGACCTACCGGTTGTGGGTGAAGGTGTTTTACCAACTAACAACTCTCACTTGTCTATTATCTCTAATGTTGATTTGGTGCCTAACAAGTTTTTTCTTTGATGCCTTCCCGTCTAGATATGCTCCTCCTGTAAGTAAGTATTGGTTACTACTAGAAAAGGGAGGTTTTGCCACTGGCAATCAGTGGGAAATTTGTATTATAAAACATGATTTTTCAACTCATTAACGCCAAACCAACTCCCTAGGAAAAGTGGGAAACGTGTTCCTATTGAAACGCTTTAAAAAAATTTCTAATTTTTACGTGTAAAAAACTATTTTTTCTTTTTTCACTGATTCAATCAAAATATCAATTAAAATAGTCACCGAACATTTTTCAGTAAAAAATTTTAATAGGAAAATAATGATTTTTAAGTAATGGGTACATCATAAATATACTATATGTCCCGTGCGCGCAGCACGGGCTATGCGCAACATCATTGTACAAAAGTGGTCCGACCCAGAGTTAATTTCAAGCCCACTCACAATGTTAATATAATACGCTTCATCCTATGTTATTTGTGGAACATAATTGTACAATTACATTTCTGGGGCTGCTCCCATGAGAATAAAAAATACAAAAACAGTCGAACTATTCATATTCATTTTGGTGGTTCAACCAATACAAAAGTTGATGCAACAATTGACAACAATTTGGAATTTAACAGCTATAGGTGACAACACATAGTTTCATCTTGGTATCCACTGCAAGAAAAGAAAATCAAGCATTAGAATCATAATATACCGTACCTAGCTAAATCTAGGATACTCAAAGCGAAGCAGGAGAGAAAGGGCTATCCTCCTGTTACTTATTGCAATTCAGAGGACAAAATATCAAAAGGTATTGTGTCACTTGGGTGAAACAGAAGTCCCTCTATTATTAGAATAGTGCCGGAAAATTTTCAATAGTTAACCTTGTTGAAACACCTATATTGCTGCAATTACATAGCCACATTCAAGTCAAAAAAGAAAAAAAAATACAGCTAAGCTCCATGAAAAGTCTATGCAGGATGCGTGAAGAGATGAAATATAACAAAATATTATTGGTCATCTCGTTCCTATAAAGTTAGACTTTATTTAGATCAGTATGAATAGTGGTAGTAAGAGTAGTATTTGCTGCGTTTTTTTTTTCTCCCCAACATTGTAAATGTTAGTTAAGAAATATTAGCTGAATTTTGTGTTATTCCTTGATACAGAAGTTGAACTTACCTATGTACATGGATCATTTCAAGTTACCTGAGCAACAACATAGTAGAAAAGAACACCCCTGACAAAGACAAGTAATAATCAGCATGAAATTTTTCATCATGTAACATTCTTGGGAATCCATGCAAAATATGATTCTCTACAAAAGACATTCAGTCATCTATACAATAGGAATATCAATTGTGAACAGAAAGCTAGTTCACCACCTTGGAATAGCAAAAATAGCATACCTCAGACATGGTGTAAAGCTTCCATCTAACAATGTATTTTTGCGCTTAAGATCATTGCAACACATCCACTGAAATTCAAGTAATTGATTCCTCATATAAGTTGTTGAAAGAAAAGTCTCGCCTGAATAAAAATAATCACAATAGGACAGATCGCATCAGTAAACAATACATTCAAGGATAGAGACAATCAAAAACTTATCTAATAAAGTCTTGAGATACTAAATGCTATGCAATGAAATGAAATTGAAGTAGCTAATTATTGCTAGGTCTTCCTCTAGAAAGAGAAAAAGGTTGGTGGCTTTCTGTTACATGACACTTTTTGCAGCATTGACAACTAAAACAGATGAAAGAGTATTCTAGCTAGAATCTTATGTTACCTCCATCTTCACTGAATCTATGGTCGAACCTATTCACTGTTGTACCTTCTACTACAGGCTCCTCATGCTGCCTTAGCTGATAAGAGACGCATGGGTGATCATGTAAGAGTCATCATAATGAAATCTTTTGTGCTTGCTTATATCTCCATCGCTAATTTCTACATATGAAATAATCTAATCAAGAACAAGCGTTGTCTAAATTACGACAAGCAGCCCCTAAAACAAAATGTTCACAACCTAGAATTTTGAGTGCTGGTATACTGAGATACAGGATGAGCTGAAGACCCATTTGGTTTTGAGTGTGCACTTTGCGACAACTAGTTTCAATATCACCAAGACCATTCTTGAGATTCTTTTTTTGGTACATCATAGATGAATCTCAACTGACTATACACTACATGAATAATTAAGTTTCCTGCATGTACACTTCAATATACCTGTGCCACTTATGAGCTCACATATGCAGTTATATACAAGGTTTATTAACGAGGACATGATACTTTTTTTTTTTAAAGAGAACTAAAACAACAAGAAACTAGCCCGAAACTAAGCGAAGGAATGAGACCCCAGCAACATCTCCTGCAATATGCAAAGAAATGCTAGAAGGCACTTGTGAATGCCATTCAAAGCGAGATTCTTGACTAAATGCCAGAATAGCTAAACTATCAGCAACCAAATTAGCCTCCCTGTAAATATGGGTAACAGAGACCACCTAGTTCCTATCCAAGAGGTAAAATGTGGTTGACAATATCACAATTTTGATGAGGCACAGTTCTTCCAACTCGCAACACCTGAACTATAATAGCATTATCAATTTGCAAGGCAACTCGACGCCACCTTCTATCCCAGGCTTCCTGAAGGTCAGTGAGGACTCTCCATAGCTCTGCTCTAAATGATGTACAAACTCCAATTTTGACTGAAAAAACCTCCAAGACACCTTGCAGTTCCTATCAAAATACTCCTTCGAAGAGCTCCACCTGTGTTCAAAGCTACCTACCCAACGCTAGGAGGTGACCAGCCGAACGAAACCATATGCTTGCTGTTAGACACTTCCCGAAAATTCTTCAACAAAAGCCAAGAAGTATACAAGCTTTAACCATGCTAACAAGGGCTGTTATCTTTTTGTCCACCTAAAGATACTCATTTTGAAAAAGAGCATTATTACGCCACATTCAAATTTTCCAGCAGGTGTATCCGAAGAAGATTCTCTAATCGTCATCTGTAACTCCTTTGTATATAGACATTAAATTGTCAGTAAGCCAATCATAGATATCAAGAGCAAAGAACTGAGACATGTCATCTAGATCGAGAATGCGAACCCAGATAGCCCGAGCATGAATACGATCCGCAAAACATGCAACACGTACTCTCCTCTCGCTCCACAAGATCCGTGCAAGTACCCTGTGAAGTAAGATGTCTGCAATATCTCTCCAAATTTGTAAAGATTATACCTTTGCCACACAATCAAAGGAACACTCAAATTTTTTCAGGCCTGGACCAACCCCGAATTAATTTCCAGATTCTATCAGAAAGAAAATGCTCAAAATTGTTAAGAACCTCATACATCAAAGCAACTGTGAAGGAATAACTAGTATTATTTCTCCAGAAAAAATCATCATCTCCAAGTTGTTAACTAGGAGGCAGAAAATTGCCAAGTAATTTCACTATTTGTTGTGGAACATAGAGAGAAAGAAGCCCGCAAATTCCGATCCGTTATTCCCGACAACATCTACTAACCTCCAATGCAAAATGTGATCAGGAATAAAATTATCAACAACCTCATTTAAAGGTTTATCCATCAACCAAATTTCATACCAAAAGGAACAATTGTTATCATTAGCAATTGACCAACAAAGATTATGACGGACAAAAGGCCAAACCTTGCACATACGATACCATAAGGCTGTACCTCGAGAAGAAGGAAAAATCAAAGGCAGAGGCTTACTTTTGATCCCATGTTTTCCTTCTAACACCGAGACCCATAATTCCTGAGGTTCTAGATAAATCTCCAAGAAAGCTTGGCAATAAAAGCATCATTAAATTTGCTAAGACTTTTGATGCCAAGACCTCCTTTCTCTTTTACTTTCAAGTGAAGTTAGTCCCAATTTACATAATGCACTTTTCGAGAATCCGCATTACTTCCCCAAATAAATTTCCTACACAACTTTACAATTTTAGAGCAGATAGTTATAGGGATGACACAAGATTGCATGGCATAAGAAGGTACTGACATAAGAACCGAATTAACAAGTGTGATATGCCCTACCAAAGTGAGGGAGTGAGACTCCCAAGAACTTAAATGACTTTTAACTTTATCCACTAAGTAATTATACCTACAACCAGCCCGGCCATGAAGAATGGGTACACCTAAATAGTGACCCAAATTGTCAGAATGTTTAAAGCCAGAAAGTTGTTGAAGGCTAGAAATAAACTTCGAAGTGCATTTTATGGAAACACAAAAAGCCATCTTTTCCACATTAATATTCTAACCAGAATAAGTACAAAAATCCTTGAGCACACCCAAAATTACCTGTAACTGATCCAAAGAAGCCTCCGCAAATAAGACAAGATCGTACGCGAACAATAAATGAGATGAAGGGGGCCCGTGTGTACCCAAATGAATAGGACGCCAAACACCATCTGTGACCGCTTTATTAATGCCATAGGATAACCTTTCCATGCAAAGCACAAAAAGATAAGGTGATAATGGGTCACCCTGCCGAACTCCTCTTGAAGGAATAAAAGAATCTCTAAGTTTTCCATTCTAAATTAAATTTGAATTACTTGCCGCCCAACTTTTGACAATCACATTAATCATGGCACCCAACCTCCACAAGAGTGTCATAAATAATATCCCAACGAAGATGATCATAAGCTTTTTCTAGATCAACCTCAATCATTATCCACCCCTTATAGCCTCATTTCTATCGTATAGAGTGAATAAATTCTTGAGCAATGATAATATTATCCACAATTTAGCATCTCGAAACAAAGATAGTTTGTGTCCTACTAATCAAGGTAGGGAGACAAACTTGCAACCGATTGGTAAGGACTTTCGTCAATACTTTGAAGATCACAGGAAGCTTACTAATAGGTCTGAAATTAGAAATAACATAGGGACTATCTTTCTTAGGTATAAGAGTAATGATAGCTTTACACATTTTATCTTTAAATTCCTTGCCATCTAGAGCCTCCTGCACAAACTTACATATAGAGCTTTTAACAATCTCCCAACTGGATTGGAAAAAAGCTGCACAAAAGCCATCAGCACCCGCCGCCTTGAATGGTTTCATCTCAAAAAGAGCATTATGAACTTCATCAACCGAAACCTCTTTATTAAGAGAAATCATGCACTCATTAGATATAGGAGGAAAACAGCCCCTGATAGGATAAGGAGGGGCAATAGCCGTATCTGATGTATAAAGTGCACTAAAAAAAATCCACAACATGCTTCTCCAAAATCATTTTATCAAAGCACCACTCAGAGTCATCAATCTTCAAACAGTCAACAATAGCTTTTTTGCGTCGTACCTTAAAACGAGCATGAAAATACAACGTGTTTCGATCCACAGAGACCAGCCAATCAACATGAGGTTTTTTTTTTCCAAAAGATTTCCTCCTGATTCAAAATAGTTTCATATTCAAGACGCAACTTGATTGCAAGATTAGAGGGTACCTTGAGTCCCTGGTCGCTAAATATCTCTCAATACCTTGAAGACGAGCTAAGATGTGCTTCTTCCTTTTAAAAATATTTTCAAATACATTTTGGTTCCAAGCAGAAACTTTATGAGCAAAAGAAGTGAGAGCCTTATTCATATATGCAGAAGAATCCCAAGTCGTCGCAATAAAATTATGAAAGTTTTTATTAAGAATCCACGGAGCTAGAAAACGGAATGGAGCAGGGCCGGATCGCGACTGAACAACATTCAACTGCAGCAGGAGGGGCTGATGATTAGATAAAACTCTTGGCAAGTGAACAACCGAAGCATAATCAAACATCAAACGCCAATTTAGATTACAAAGACACCGACCCAATCTTTGATTGACTAGACCCCTGTACCAGTCCGAATGGGACCTTGAAAACCCATATCAATTTAGCTTGAAGAACTAATAAAATTCTGAAAGTAAGAGCAAGGACGACTCCTTCTAATTGCTCCACCAATCTTCTCATGAGAGAATAAAAATGAATTAAAATCTCTAGCTAAGCACCACGACAAATTGAAACAACTAGAAATATGAGAAAGGCCATCCCAAAATATTCTACGAACACCTGCTATTGGACTTGCATAAATAGTAGTAAAGATAAATTTTGACAAACCTGAATTAGAAATCTTCAAATTCATAAACTAAAAAGTGAAAGATAAAAAATCAATATCCAGGTAGTCCTACCAAAGAACCCAAATTCCTCCAGAAATCCCTGTGCCTCAACCCGAAAAGAGCGGGGAAAATCAATTCTTTTAATGGCTTTATCCACTTGAATGCCGCTGATTCTGGTTTCTAAGAGAACCACCGAGTATTGACTAATCATATCCTGAATATAATGAATCTTAGGGGCTGAGCCTAATCCTTGATAATTTGAAATAAATGACTTAAAATCCATAAACAAAATATAGAAAAGAAAGAACTAGCACATATGTGCATCAAAAAGTCAAGTAGAGACTTTGCTTCCAGAAGATGAACCTCTAGGAGCATAAATACCATCAATGACCATATCAATATGAGACTGCATAACATCTCTTATCAAGACATTCTCTACATCAGCAGAGTTAGGAGGCCGAATTTGGTGAGAGTGACCAATCTTTTTAGACCGCAGATCAGGAGGTTTGCTACCACTAAATTTGGAGGTGACTAATATAGTCGGTTTATTAATACCTCTATCACGAACAACAATAGAGTTATTCTTTGACTGAGATAATATGGGGCGTGGAGTTGTCACCGCTTTATGCACTGAAGAGTCTAGGATCGATGAAATCAAATTTGGCACTGTGGAACACCTGGAAAAGCAATGGAGTTTTCCTTAAAAGACTGATTATGATCCACCATATTGTCCTTAGAAATCGAATCTGTGTCAACAATCGTCTCATTCACTTCAACAGCAATCGGGCTATTTTCATTTAGCTGCTCTACCACCCTAGGAGAAGATTTGGACGGACATTTTTTGTTGCCTTTTGGTGACTTCTGTGTAAATCGAAATGACTGAGATTGCACATTAGAATTATTTGTATCACTGGAAAGCACTTCATTTTCAAATAGCGGACTCTTAACAGTTTGATCTTCTAACCATCCAGGACTGCAAAATGTGAGGTGTTAGAATCATATTTAGCTCCTTTTTTACTTGTTGCCTGCTTTTCACTATTTCTGCTATTAGATTTTCATGGACGACGTTGCACTATCATCTAAGGACCAAATACTATCCACTGAAGGGCCAATTTCTTAACCACCTCCACTAAAATTAGCGGCTTTGTCTGATTCATTTGGAGGTTTATTTATATTACCAAGATTATCCCCACAAAGATTAATGGTATGCCTAAATTTACCATAATGAAAAAAAATATCTGGTAGTCCCTCGTATGCAACTTTTTAAGTTTTTCCTTTAATCTCAAAATAAGAGATTAGGGGTTTAGTCAGATCCACCTCCACCACAATCTTAGCAAAATGCGCCCTATCACAGTGAGCAGTATTGTAGTTGATTTTAACAAACGACCAATTTTGTTTCCAAGCGCTCTTAAAATCTTTATGCGGTATATGTGGATACGAAGCCCTGAAAAGCTAACCCAAGCTACAATAGAATTAATTCAATCGTCTGTCATGTAAAATATGCTTTCCATGGTTGAACGACCAAATAATAACCTAGAACAATCCACGGTCCATCCAAAAAACATGCATATAGTCATCTTTGGAATAAAATTGTACTAGATAATAATTTCGTTCAAGATCAATCATTTTCCATCCTCTTTTAGGCTTCCTTAATTTTCCAGCCTTTTTACGAAAATTTAAAAATCCAATTTCCTTGCCTAACATTTTCACCACTACAGATTGTTGCCAAGGTTTCAAAATTTTCTTTTCGAAATCCCCATCCACTTCCATGGTGAAATATTGTTTCTTATCGTGGAAAACTACTTTTGGACTCAGTTCGTCACCATTAGTTGAGTCAGAATAATCTGGCTCATCATCGGAGTCAACTTCAGTCATAGCATAATTCGAAGCATAAGGATAATTCTCATCCTCAAGAGTAGCGTTAACATAATTAGGGTTTTGAGAATCAAGAGCATCCTTGTAGGAGGGACCTCTATTTTCATGGGAATAGTAGTCGTGGAAGGAAGCTTGTTCAAGCTTGTTCAAGCCATGTTCATCTATGGCTAGGGTTCAGTGCGAGGACATGATAATTTTAACTGAACATCTAAATGCCTTTAGAGTATCAATGCACCCATCTGTCTTACAGTCCTATCGTACACAAATAGAAAGTAAAATGACATATAAATTCATCAACAACTATTTAGCTTTGAAGTACATAGTGAATGCATCATTTCTAAAGAGTTTAACTGGAATTTTCTCACTTTCGTTCATAGACATGTACACATCTTCAAAATTATCAGTTATTCTCAATTATTTTCTTCAGAAAAACAAATGAGAAGTCCAATACATATACAGAGCTTTCAGATAAACAGATATGGTACAGTAAAAATGGAGACAGTCCCTACATAGATTAGCAGAAAACAGTTAAGCATTTGGTAATAACATGCTACACAAATCACACCTTCTTTTCTTCAGTCCTCTTCATCATTGTCATCTCATGTGATATGATATGATAAGCATAAGCATCTCCGTCCATGTAAGACCGACGATATGGATGAAATGGATAGCGTCCGTGGTAGGAATCGAGTCAAGCACTACTTTCAGTCTCTACGAACAAAATCTAGCTGTTAGTCATTCCTTATAAAGGAGTGGGTGAATAAACATTTCATAGCTAGCTCATATGAGGTGACACCAACCACATTCTTGGATAGACGAATTCTCATCAATCTACCACAAAAAGCTTCAGAGCCGATTCGCTAAGTCGATTACCTAGTTAAAGAATCTTCCCATCAGTTGAAATTTTTATTCAGCTGATAAAGATCTCGAAACGAAGTCGCTGGTTCACAAGCCTGTTCCATATCTAGCCCTGGTTGAAACATACTCCGTGGAAGAACATGTATAAAAAATTACAAGTCTTGACTCAAAATTTGCTCTAATGTTTTGTCTAGTATATTTATATTAGATAGCCAACATACAATGTAAGAGTCATGTAACTGATGGATTAGAGGCTAAAACAGTGATGAGTTGAATCCTTTTTGGATTGTCTTAATGTTTTGATACCATTGTGTATCAAGTTAGTGTAAGCATATGCATTTCATGTACATTGGGAGCAAAGCCTACTAATCGCCTGACTATTTAACAAATAAGGCTTTTCATAGAAATGGAGAAATGAAAATACATATACTGATAGAGGAATGCTTTTCTATCCTTTTCAACAAATGTAGAAATATAAGGAAAAGTTAGAAGGGAGGGAGGTTCCAGATACTAGTACAAATAACTTCGCAAAGAAAGACAAACTTCTTGCATATCCCTAAAGGATTGCTTCCTCTTGTACATATAGATCTTCACACAGTACAAATGCTCCGTTAAGCAAGGTCCCAAACGTAATTTGCCAACTCCCCAAATGAGTCCTCAACCGTGAACATATCCGTACCAGACTTGGCCTCATATTAACTTTAGCTAGTTTATCAAAGTTGTAAAAAAGTAAGCAAAAAGAACTATTTGGCTGCTTTACAGGATCATAGGTTATATGCAATGCCACATCTCTAGTGTATTAAACAAAGCGGGGTACTGCCTTTTTTGTTTTGACTTATATATTTCCACACAGTGTTGGTGCACCATCTTCAAATCCTATCTCAACCTTTTTTGATCCATAGATTTGTTTGTTGTTTGCCTGGTCCTATGTCACCATATCAATGTCATCCCTATCAAACTAAACACTACATTTTTTTTTCGTGTCTTTACTACAGGTAAAAGATAGAAGTATGATAACAACATTAAAAATCAAATATTTTCACTCAAGTATTAAAAAGACAAGATTAAAGAAGAAAACCAACATGCATAATAAAATAAGACATATGCTTGAAACAAAATCTCTGAGTCCAGCAAATGTATCTAATTAAAGTGCATGATTAAAACACAAAATTAAACCTGGGATTACTTGCACTACAACTATATAGCAATTTCTCTGGTAAAATAGATTTTTGAGATATGAAACCACGTCTGCTCCTTCCTTGTATCTCTCTCTCTCTCTCTCTCTCTTTTTTGCAATTGTTTTGCTCACCTAAAAATAAATGTAAGTGAATACACATGAGAACTAAAATATTTGTGGAAATAATCCACATCAAGAACAAAGGGGAAGAAACACTAAATTTGAAATAAAGACTCAGAAAAGGAAAAATGAAATTTTGAAGAAAAAATCACAAAAAGGACAAAATGAAGGAGAATAGACGCAGCAAAGAGGTAATACTTTAAGAGATGAGAGGAAGAATAGAAGCAAATTAAGTTGTAAAGAAGATAACCATGGAGATGGAATATTAATAAAGAGAAAAATCAATACATGCAACATATTTGCAACCAAATACCAGACAAAAGCAGCAAAATGGAAAGAAATATCAAATTAATCAACTAGAAAATCAACTAAAAGAGACGCCAAAATCGAAAAATAAAATCAAAACTCGTCGAAAACAGGAAGAATACACTAGAATAGAAGAAGAAGAAGAAGAAGAAGAAGAAGAAGAAGTCGAGTCGATCCGAACCACGTTAATAAAATATAGAACCTAAGAGTATTCAATCTTGTGTTTTTATCGTTTCCGCTCTAACAATTGGTTATGGATCTTACTCATGCTGATATTAAAGTGGGAGATGAAGAACTAGCGTGCACTCTACTGTTTTCATTACCACAGGTGTACAAAGACGTAGTTAATTCAATGATGTACAGTAAAGAGGTGGTCACATTACAGATGGTAAGACGTGCATTAAATTTGGATGAATTAAGAAACCATATCAACAATGGTGAGAAAGAGGATCACGGTGAGGGTTTGACGGTTAGAGGTCGCTTGAACCAAAGAGGGAGAGCCAAATCAGTAGCTAGGTCAAAGTCTAAGAAAAGGGTGAGTAGGAAGGATGTTGAATGGTGGGGTTGTCATCAAAAGGGTCACTTTGAGAGGGATTGCCCGAATAAGAAGATTGATAAAATAACAGCTAGTGCATCTATGGTTCAGGTTACTCAGACATCTGAAGAAGATTATATGCTAACTGCTTCAACAGATGACATTCAGACACATAAGTGGATTTTAGATCCAGCTTGTACCTTTCACATGTGCTTCAGAAAAGATTAGTTTACTAGCTACGAGCAGAAAAGTAAGACTGTACTTATGGGTAACGGTGCAGTATGTGAAATAGAAGGCATTGGTTCAACCCGTATACGGTGTCATGACGGTATCATGAGAACATTGTCTAATGTTGGACATGTTCCCGATATGAAAAAGAATCTGATCTCTCTTGGTACTCTTGATAAGCTCGAATATAAGCATGCGGCGAAAGTGGAATCTGCAAGGTGACCAAGGGTACTCTGGTCACGTTAAAGGACAAACTGGAGGGTGGTCTTAATGTACTTATGGGCAGCACCATTCTAGATGTTGCGAATACTGCAACTTGACAAGACTAAGATGTGGCATATGAGATTAGGTCACATAAGCGAAAGCGGGTTGGTAATTTTGAACAACCGAAAACTTTTGAAAGGTGAGAAGATTATTACACTTGATTTTTGTGAGCATTGTGTCCTTGGAAAGTAGAAACGGGTCAGCTTTAGCACGGGCAAGCACAAAACTAAAGGGGTACTTGACTACATTCATTCAGATTTATGGGGTCCATCTCAGGTTCCATCCAAGGGTGGAAAGAGGTATCTTTTCTATCCAAGGGTGGAAAAAGGTATCTTCTTGCTTTTACTGATGATTTTTCAGGCAAGGTTTGGGTATAGTTCTTAAAGGATAAAAGTGATGTCTTTGAGAATTTAAAAAACTGGAAGACATTAATTGAAAATCAGTATGACAGAAAGATTAAGTGTCTGCGAACAAATAATGGCTTGAAGTTTTGTAATGAAGAGTTTGACAATTTCTTCAAGATTCATGGTGTATTGAACATAGAACTGTTAGGCATACACAATAACAGAATGAAGTAGCTGAAAGGATGAGCCACACTCTTCTTGAGAAAGCACGATGTATACTGCTTGTTATGTTGCTAATCGTTCTCCAGCGTCGGCAATTGACTTCAAAACTCTAAATGAGGGATGGGCAGGTAAACCGTCTGATTACTCGTACTTAAGAATATTTGGATGTCCCGCTCATTATCATGTAAGTGATGGAAAACTAGAACCTAGAGCTCGAAAAGGTTTATTTATGGGATATGTTGAAGGGGAAAAAGGATTTAGAATATGGAGTTTATTTGTAATCAATAGAGATGTTACTTTTGATGAGGCCTCTATACTTGATCCTGGAAAGACTTCTATTGAGTTTGCAGGACAGAAAGTTCTTACAACAGAAACGATGGAGGAAAATGTGAAACTCACCGAGCAGGAGGATCAAGTGACTCAGGTGGAGTCAGATAATGAAAAAGTTCACACAATAGTACCTGAAGGTGAACCATATGGTATAGCTACTAGAAAGGACAAACGAACTCTGAAGCCTAATCCAAAATATTATCCTCAACCTATGCAAGCCAATCTTGCGGCTTATGCATTAGCTACTGCCGAGGAGGAAATAAAGGATCTAGAACCCTCAAGCTATAAAAAAGCTACTATGTGTGGTGAAGCTGATCAATGGTGTTTAGCCACGACTAAAGAGATGGAGTCTCTGCACAAGAACCAGACATGGGATTCGGTGAGTCTACTAAAGGGTAAGAGAACTGTTGGTTGCCAATGAGTCTTCAGAAAAAAGGATGGCATTCTGAGTGTAAAAGATGCTAGATGCAAAGCGAGATTAGTTGCTAAGGTCTTTTGTCAGAAGAAAAAAATTGACAACAATGAGATTTTCTCACCAGTCGTGAAGCATATCTCAATTCCTTTGTTATTAGCTTTGGTTTCCCATTATGACTTAAACATTCATCAGCTTGATGTCAAGACTGCATTCTTACATGGTGATCTTGAAGAGGTGCCCTTCATGAATCAGCTTGAGGGTTTTCTTATTGAAGGAAAAGAAGACCAGGTTTGTCAATTGAAGAAATCTTTGTATGGTTTGAAACAGTCATCGCGACGGTGGTACAAGAGATTTGATGCATTCATGATTACTAAAGGTTTCTCGAGAAGTGTATTTGATAGCTGCGTGTATCACATGACGCTATCTGGTAAGTCAAATATTTATTTATTATTATATGTTGATGATATACTTATTGCTGCTAATAGTATGACAGAGATAAATGATTTGAAGAAACACTAAGTAAGGAGTTTGACATGAAAGATTTACGTGAAGCTAAGAAAATCCTTGGAATGGAGATTCACAGGAAGAACGGTGAGGTACATCTCTCACAGAAAAAGTATATTGAGAAGGTAGCTCAGAGGTTTGGCATGAATAAATGTAAACCCGTTACTTTACCGTTAGCACAACATTTCATACTTTCTTCTTTGATGGCACTGCAATCAAAGGAAGAGGTGGAGTACATGTCAAAAGTTTCGTATTCTAGTGCAGTTAGTAGCATTATGTATGCTATAGTTTGCACTCGGCCTGATATTGCTCAAGCAGTGAGTGTGGTAAGTCGATTTATGTCTAATCCGGCTAAGACACATTGGGAAGCAATTAAGTGGATATTGAGATATCTTAAAGGTTCTTTGAATGTTGGTCTAACTTTTTGTAGGTTGAGAAATGAAGGCTTCTCGGTCCTTGGTTATGTGGATTCGATTTTTGCGGTGATCTTGATAGAATGAGATCAACGATGGGCTATATCTTTACTCTTGCAGGCAGTGCCATAAGTTGGAAGGCAACTCTTTAGTCTATAGTTGCTTTTTCCACAACAGAAGCTGAATATATGGCAGTAGCAAAAGCGATGAAGAGGCTATATGGTTGAAAGGTTTGGTGTCAGAATTGAGTAGGGTTCAACATGAACTAACTCTAAAATGTGATAGCCAGAGTGCTATTCACTTGATAAAAAATTAGAAATTTCATGATCACACCAAACACAGTAGATTCCATTTTATTCGTGATGTTGTTGAACAAGGCACAATTAAGGTCATGAAGGTTGACACAAAGAACAATGCAGCGGATATGTTGACCAAGGTAGTTCCTCTTGTTAAGTTCAGTCATTGTATGAATTCGGCAGGAGTTCGCATCAACTGATGCGTCAGGATGGAGAAAGGCTGGGCAAGGTAGAGCTACTAGTATGTACAAGGTTTCGGTTAGTGTCTCTTGTTTCCTACACGAAGTTAGCTCACGTAAGCTTAGTGACATTGGACTGAATGACATTCATATGGAAGCTCCAAATTTATCTCAAGGTGGAGATTGTGAAGTTGAGAAGATATTCAAGCCAATTCCTACCCAAAAGCGGAAAGAAATAAAAAGAAATTTTTTTTTTGTTGGTTTTCGAGTGTTATTGAGATTTAGATCCTTTCTAGGAAAGGATTAGACCTAGTAGTACAAATACATGCTAGCTAGGATTTATTCAGAAGGACAAAACATAGAATTTAAGAGTATTCAATCTTGTAACTTACTTTCTTCCTTGATATTAATAAAAGTGTCGCCCGTTCTCCGTGAACTAGGATCACATCGATCCAAACCACGTTAATTATTGTGTTTTTATTGTTTCCGCCCTAACAAAACAAATAGGATTAGTGAGGAAGAGAAGAGTAAACTGGGAGCAGAGCTAAACTTAAAAAGGTGGCACGTGTCTAACACTTGTCTGCTAATTAAAGCAAGGCCAAACCGATCGACAGACACCTGTGGTCGTCCACTTCTTTCACTTGAGTACCTAAAGTGACTCTTGTTCCATTTAGACACTTTAGGTGGGTCATTCCTATTCCACTTAGACACTTTTTGCACCGTTATCGGAGCAAAACCAACACCAAAGGGGCCGCCACCTCATTGCACATCCAACAAGCCCAAAAGCTCCAATTTTTAATGGTCAAAACTCCACGCATTTACAAATTAGTGAATTTACAATTAAAATGAGTTGGCACAATTTAATTCGGTTGGCACAATTTAAATGGTGGCACAATTTAATTGGCCACTTAATTATGTAGGAGACGTATCGGTGTTGGTTTGCTCCGATAACGCTTGCAAAAAAAGTGTCTAAGCTGAATAGAATGGCCCTTGCTCGAAGTATCTAAATGGAACAAGGGCCACTTAGGTTAAGGGTGTCATGGGCCGGCGGGCAAGGCCCGAACCCGCCGGTAAACCCGCCCACCACGCCCGCCCAAGCCCACTAATATGTGTAAGTGGGCTGGGCTAGGTGGGTTTTATTAGGGGGTCGGGACAAGGTGAGCCAGACCCACGGCCCGCCACCATCGGCCGGGTGGTGGCCCACCCCCAAATTGAACCCACACTTCAAATTAAAAAAAAAAAAAAAGATAAGTATTACATTTATTACTAATAATAAGTATTTTAAAAATATTGTATCCCAATAAAATAATTGTAGTTATAATTGTGGGATTCTTAAAATTTTGGAAGCAAATATATGAAATATTTATTAATTATTCAAACCATAGTTAGAATCTTACTTTAGTTAATTAAAACTTAACCATTAATTTTAACTCATGTAATGTGTCTCTTATTCAAGTAAGAACTTGGGAAAAATGGAGACAATAAAAATGAAGAGGAGTCGGATCCGTTAATATTTAATTATTCTTCTTAAATTAAAACTAATTAGGCTTTCTTCAAAAAAATAAAAAATAAAAAAAATTAATGATCAGAGCCCCAAAGAATTAAAGTGGGCAGGGACCCTTTGTGAGTTTGTCCTTTTCCAACGGTTGAAAGGTCAACAATAGTTAGCTCTTCCTTTGTGTTTTTTTTTTTTTCAATTAAAGAGCGAGGTGGGCGCACAAAATTAATAAAGACATAAAGTGGGCACAAAACCGTTGCCAACGGTTGCTTTTTTGGCAATTCGGTAGTTGGGCCAAAAAGGTCCCTCACCTTTAAGTTTAAAAAATTACAATTTAACCCATTTTTCACCTATAAATACCTTATACATTTCATCATTTTTTACTACAATCCTCTCATTTTATCTCACTTTCCCTCTTAATTTTCAGCAATTTCTATAATTTTAGTATTCTACTTTAATTGTTTTTGCAAACTTGCAATTTACAAGATCAAGCGGAAGGCTTCAAGTATTCAATTTATCAATTTACGATCACGTTGTTATTTCGTTATCTCCGAGAATTTGGTACCTTCGTTCCATCTCTTACTTTTATTTAGTACTTTAATTCTTGCATTTTAATTTTAATTTTCGTTATTTTAATTTGCATAATGGATCAACTAAAAAGTCTCGGTAAAGCTTTATGTCCGTGGTAGTAGTAGCGGTAAGAAAAAATCCGGTAGTGGTAGTGGTAGGGGTAGTACTAGCGCTAGAAATTATACTCGTTTCATAGCACCACCTAGTGAAATAGGCGACATAGGTGTGGGTGCACATGATATGAATTATATAGAATTACAAGAAACGTACGGTATAGAAGATGAGAATGAAGTTGAGATACAAGTAGACGATGATGATAATGACAATAATACACCCACTAGTCCCGCTAATGATATTGCTCAATCTCGAACTCATGCTCGGGTTAGTCTCTCTTGCTGAAGGAGCCCCAAAAAACTAGCGCCCGGAAAAAAACTAGCTTAGTGTGGAATTATTTTGCCCGATTAGAAAATAATCCGGGTTATGTTAAATGTAAAATTTGTGAGACACCTTATAAGCATAGCACCGGGGTAGTAAAGGGGGACGGGTCAATTGACTAGACATTTGGATAACAATCACCCAAATTGGAAAGAAGAGATAGCAGAAGCTCAGGGTGCCACCGGGGGATTAACCCAAACAAGGCTGAACCTAAAGACCGGTAAATTAAGTGGATCATATAATAAAATGAAGGACCGTGAAGAATTAGCGAAAATGATAGGCTTTGTGGGTTGTTTGCCTTTCACCTTTGCTTCTTCGATGCTTTTATTCATTATATACAAAAAATTTATAATCCTATGTTTAGCGGTATTCCTAGAACTACTTGTAGATCTGATATTTTTAGACTTCATGGACAATATCTGTTTTATCTACGTTATTTATTGACATATCTCCCTTGTAGAGAGTTTCTCTCACCTCGGATCTTGGTCGTCTTGTTAATAGAAATGATTATTTAACGAGCTACTTGTCATTGGATAGATGATAATTTTAATATGCAAAAACGTATTTTAGCTTTTCAATATGACGAAGACAGTAGACATACCGCACAATTCATATAAATCATCACTTGTCATTGCAAAATATTATGGTCTTACAAGCAAAGTTTTATGTATGGCCTTTGATAATGCTTCTAACAACACATCTGCTATCGACGCTTTAAAATGCGAGTTGTCTCCACCTTTACACGAAATATTTCATGTCGGTGTGCTTGTCATATTTACAATTTAATTGTTCAAGATGGTCTTTCTTTCTTTGAGCTCGTGATTGAGAAAATTAGACACGCAACTGGTTTTATTCAAGGAAATAATAATAGGAAGCGACTTATTTGAATTTAAAAATAAATGCGAGGCAAAATAATCTTAGACCAAGATTTATGCCCGAAGAAATAGACACTAGGTGGAATTCTACTTATGATTTCTTAAAAACTTGTGTTGAATATAAAGTTCCTATAAACGCAACTTTTAACCAATTTGCTACGGATATCCCGAGTTAATGTTAAGTGATTTTGATTGGATCAAAATTAAGGATGTTGTAGATTTTTTAGAAAAATTTTATTTTGCTACTCGGAATTTTCGGTGCTTATTATCCTACCGTTTGTAACATTTTAGCTTATTTAGCTGATATCTCTTATTTGCTTAAAGAATATAAGTTTAAAGAAGGTTACACGGAAGGTTTATTCTTTAACGCAATGATAATTAAATTCAAAAAGTATTTCTTTCCTATTCCTCCTATTTACTTAGTTGGTGCTATATTAAATCCGTGTATTAAATATATTAATATGTCGAAATTGACCCGTATCATATATACTTCTTTAGATATTAAAACTGCTGAGGAACCATCCCTTCTAAGGCTATGTGTGATGCAAATGATTACGCACAACAATTATATAACCATTATTCTACATTACTTGATAATGCTACACCGACTTCTATCCCATGCGGTCTTTCTAACGAAACTTCATCTTCTAAAAGACAGGCACAAAGTGTGCCTATCATGGGTGTTCCTAGATTATCTATTTGGTCTCAAATAGCACCTCAACAAGGTAATACAAACTTTGATGAGCTTCAATTTTTTTTTGAGACAGCCATTGGAGCCTTTCGAAGATGGAGTTAATGCACCTGGATTGGTGGAGGAACAACGAGAAGACAATTTCCCGTTCTTTCAATAATGGCTAGAGATGTGCTAAATGTTCCAATGTCAATCGGTTGCATCGAAAGTGCATTTAGCCAAGGAAGGCGACGGCTCGGAGATAGGCACTCGTTGGGCAGCAACGCAATGAATGTTCTAGTATGTTTCGAGATTGGATTAGATCGGAGCGAAGAAATCAAGGAAGAGAACAAGATCCAAGAGAAGACCAAAGAACTTGAAGATATAATGTCGCTTGGAGATCCATCGGTACAAACATCTCCAATGTATGGAGATGTCGATTATGAAATTTTGAGCCAATTCCTCCTAATGTTAATATGGAAGAATTGAATAAAATGGTGAAAATATGTAGATTTAAATTTGAAGAGTTGTCAAATTGAATTTTCTTTTTTCTAGTTTAAGTTTACGAAATCAAAGAAAAGTAGTTGTAAGTTTGTAAGCTTTAAAGTTTAAATTCGACTTTGCAATTATCGATTAATAAAACTAAAGGCTCACTGAGCCTTTGAATTTCTTTTCAAATTTGTGTTATAATTTTATTTTTAATTTTATTTACAAGAATAATAATCTTGTGATCAAAATAGAACTATAAATGTAATTGTGTAAAACTAATCCTACACAAGTAAAACTTAAGATAAATTTGCGTAAGGAGGTACAAACATTGATCAGTGCCCAAAAGCAACAAGACATTATAATAGGTGACAAAATCGGTGAAATGACAAGCCTCTAAAATTGCCGATGCGTGAAATAAATCAAATACCCCTTTTAAGTTACTATCTTGTTCGTTATTACACAAGTTCAAAAATATTTCAATAGGTTATACGGTATATAATAATATAAACTATTAGTTATATATATAATAATATATTAATATAATCTTATTAGTTTCAAATATTTTATATATAATAATAATTAAATATTTTTTAGCGTATTGAAATGTCTCCACCGATGATGGAGACGTGACAATCGCACATGACATTAGGACTTAGGATCGTATGAGATAATTAAATTAAGAACTTTGGTTTAGTATCAAAACTCATGTGCATTGTTCCCATTTAGATGAGTAGGAAATTTAGAGAAAGAGAAGAGTAGGGAATTGTGAGATAATATGGAGAAGAATGAATGATATTTATAGTTTGAAAATAGGGCCAAAGTATAATTTAAGGAACTTGATGGTTAAAATAAAGTTGACAACAACTAGATTTTAAAGTATCAAACTTAATAAATTTTAGCGTTAGAATTTTTTTAAAATAATTAAAAAAAAAGGCTCGATTTCACTAACTAAAACCCGGCCGGCCCACTAATTAAAACTTGGCCGGCCACTAACTAAAACCCGGCCCGGCCCACTAACGGGCCGGTTAGCCCGACGTGTAGCCCCTATCCGAGGGGTGGGGTGCGGACACCCTTTCCCTCTCGCCCCGCCCCCGGCCCACTTAACATGCGGCCCGGCCGTGTCCCGACCCGGCCCCTTGTGGCCCACATTTAAATGGCCCGGCCCGGCCCACTTGACACCCTTACTTTAGGTGCTCAAGTGAAAGAAGTGGACGACCACAGGTGTTTGTCGATGGGTTTGGCCTTAAAGCAACAGGGACATGAAATACCCAAAAGCACAATTACTGGAATATCCTTCGTTATACCTATAACTCTAGTAATAGTTTAAGTTTACTTATTATTAAACAAATAAAGCTAAATTTATTTTATAAAATTTTATTTACTCAGACAACTGACTTACGAACATCTTATTGGGAATATTTTTTTTCTTTTGCAGCAAATTTGTATTGCTAATATCTACATGTGTTAGTCTACCAACTACAAGGCTATTTGAATCTTACACAATCACAAATGTTAGAAAGCACAAAACATTTCACTTAGAAAGACATTAAGAACCTCTTTCGATAATCTTTGGAGGTTCCCGAAAGCGTCTCATCATTGTCATGGAGCTTACCTCTTTCTTGTGTTCCTCCCCATGTTTTAGGCATTGAACTAGATCAAGCAATTCCACAGTACTCTCTGGCTGCATACATAAAGAGATTAAGTATGTGAACTTTTGTCTATGTGTTGGGAAGATGCTGAAGACTGAAAGATTGCATGCACAACATATGGTCTGATTGTTGGACGAGCCATAATCGACTCGTGTCTCCGAGAAAGAATCCCATCACCCCTGCGGTAACTAATGAATACAATGTGAAACTATATATTAGTGGCGGAGCCAGAATTTTCACTAAGAGGTGCAAATCATAAAAAATTAAATATATGAAGAAGCCAAGGAGATGCAACATCAACCATATATACATAAAAAAAAAAAATTAAACTTGTATATATAGTATAACTAGTTTCTTGGCACGTGCGTTGCACGTATACATATGGCAAGTCATAATGATTTGTAAAACTACTATCAGTATTATTAAAATGAAATAATCATACATTTTATTAAGAGAAAAGTAGAAGCTTTTGTGAATAATTAAAGTGATCGTGGTATGGTGATATGCTTGACGGTGTCCAAAGGATTAGTATCGTTTGAACTTACGAAGATGAACAACAGTTTAATTAGATATATGAATCTTTTACTTTTAATTTTATTTTATGAGGTAGAATAGAAACATATAATGACGTGTATCTATGTACCTGATACTTCCTTATAGATCATATTCCTGATGTATGTTCCGTATGTTCGTTTCATCCATTTAAGTTGCTCTGTTATAATCAGGACTCTTGTGATCAACATTAATAAGCGCTAACGTATTTAATAAGGAAGAATTAATTGTTGGCTTAAATATTCTATTTGAAATACTACATTGTAACTTAAAATAGGATCCAAAGTGTAATAAAAGATTTATATATCTCCTCTCCAAATATGTTTGTAGCCATTCTGAAGGCTTTGCAAATAAGCTTTTAATGTTGTTTAGTGTCGAGAAACATAAAAAGACCCTGCAGCAAGAAACTATTCTAAACATTAAAAACTAATCTGAAAGGTCGCCAGTCAGAAATTATTTTGAATATTAGTAACTAATCTAAAATCCCTTCAGAAACTTGGTGTATTTGTTTAATTTTTATTTATAAATTTTGAATTTTAGATTATTTAAAAAGGTGTCCTTATCTGACCTTTTTTGCCATGCTTGTTCTTGAGCCGAGGGTCTTTCGGAAATAGTCTTCGTGCCTTTTAAGATAGGGATAAGGTCTGCGTACACTTTACTCTCCCCAGACCCCCACATTATGGGATTTCACTGGGTATGTTGTTGTTGTAGATTATTTAAAAAGGTATTTATGTCTTTTAACCTTTTATAAAAACTAACGTTTATTTTGCCAGACATGGGGTTTAATTACACTAAGTTCCCTATAATATGATTCAGTTCGATGCCCCTATATATAAATTACACTACTTAATAAGATATACAAACCATTAATAATAACTATTTTGCACTTTAAACATGTAAGTTATTTATAATTTTTGTTAGATTATGATATTGTATTTTATATAAAATTCGTATTTTTTCTTTAGTTTGTTTATTTGAACCTTTTCTTCAAAACTATCTTAAATTTACTTATTTAGATGAAGTTTTATTTTTTAGAATTTATGTTATGCAAGTCGTTTAAATACATTTAGAAAAATAGGGATGACAACATTATATTTAAGAGCTTAAACCAAAAATACTTTGCAAAATATGTAATAATCTAGTCATCTGATTAAATAGTCTGTGCTCGGTTTCTATTTGAGACTTTCAAAAGATACATTTAGTTTTAAAAAATGTTCTCATAATTTTAATACTCTTTTTATATATTTAGTTCGGATATACCTGTTGGGTTCTAGTTAAGTTGAATGGGAAATATTTCTGAAAAGATGCAACTAAACTGAAAAGTTGCAACTTTTGAGTTGCACCTTTTAACTAAACCAGACCAATGGCTATATAAATCTGTTCATCCCTTCAGATTTTCTTTACGAATTTTCTGAACTTCAAAACTTCTTCTTCTTACACAAATAAATTCCGGTGTGATTTCTTTGCTTGAGTGGTTCACCTGACATCGAAGTTTTAGGTACCGATACACCGGTGAGTAAGATCGTTCTATCCTGGGAGGATATATTCCATTAACCTCGGGTACTTGAGGGGAATAATTTCCTTAAGGACACACTGTGCATTCAGTGGGCTCGATTTTCTTCCTTAAAATTATTTTTCGGATACTGTTTTGATATTTTCCAGTTTCTGGTTTATACTTTCTGATTTTACAAAGTTTACTGTTTTCTGAATTTTTTTCAAAGTTACTGTTTCAATATATTTTCGTAATACAGATTACTAACAATCTTAAGGAAATTATTAGTGTTATGATTTTTACGTAATTACAACGTTGATGGAGACAAAACAAAAGGAGAATTTATTTCCGGATGATAGAAATTTTGATTCTGCGATAATGTTTCGTAGTGGGCAGAAATTTCTTTTCCAATTGATGATATTGGAATCAATGCAATGATAATGGAGGTTTTGGACTTACTGGTTGAAGAGAAAAGGAAAAAAATGACAGAGAATGGTACTGGTTCAAGTTGGCGGAAACGACGCGAGATAATCTTTGGCATCAAACTGCACAAGTACATGTGCTTGACTGATTATCTCTTGTTTTTCCATATTCTTGTGATACATTATTGAGAAAATAGATACTTGCAAAGTTTTCCCGAAAGATACAAATTAAATTGAAAGTTGGGAGACGCTTGCTTGGGAACACGAAGTGGGTTAGAATATTGAGAAAACCAAAAGGATGCGATCAGATTGTTAAAGAGATATTGTGATATGAAGAAGATAAGAATGTTCAATTTTTGAAAACTACTTCATGAATCACTGGTAATCGAATCGACGCTACGTTACGGATGGTCGTTTGATGAAGGTGTGGCAAAACTAAAGAGGAAGATGAAATGTAGCCTTCCGTCATTATTACCAGATTTCCTTTATTCTAGTTTGATTAAAAGTGTGATTGTATGATTAAGAAAAGGAAAGAAAGGAGAAAAAGAAAAAAAAAAGAAAAAAAAAAAAGCAAGTGGTGATGCCACTGGAAGGACTTTGGTTTCCTTTGGGGATTACGAAAAGATTGGCTAAAATTGAGGAACAGACATTCTTCAAACCATGATAGTAGACTGGATAAATCATAGTTGGAGACGCGTCTATTGCTTTCAAGGTGGAAAGGCATTAAATTTTGAAGTGCTGCAACTAATTGGCAAGAATACGCCAACTTGGGATACGATGAATCATGAAGGAAAAAGGGGCAATAAATCCGAGTTTTGCTTTCTTTACTCTACTCGTCTTTTAATTTTCTACCCTTTATGATCTATGAAATTTATTTTCTATAAATAATAGGGTAAACATTTATCATTTGATGATCTCAAAATATATGTTATTTGCATACCATCAAATTGATTAGTCGATGTGTAATATGGTAGCATGCATAAAATTATGTGAAAAATTATTTCAAGGTTGCAAGATATGAATTTGACTTAATATAATACTTGAAATATTCTTGAGATCATGAAATGTGTATCTATTTTTTTTTTTTTTTTGGATCAATAAAATATACACATGTTAGTTTGATAAGAATAAGAGATCAAATGACAAACGTGAAAATAGAGAAGATTCCCTAAGAATTGGTGCCTACTTCCAAGGTTGCTTGCCACAAATTTATTGGGAAGAAAAGTGATTTGGTGTTGTAGTACCACCGTTCCACTTGATTTATTATCTACTTTTTATGTTGGGAAAGAGTCCTTTGAAGTATTGTTCAACGGGCAGAGCGAACTTGAAAATGTCAGAGCCTGGCTTGTCTAAAATGAGATTTTCGATCCAGCGTGTCCACTGTTGCAAACGGTTTAATAAACTGACTGATACTAATTTAATGGATAGTTATGTGTCTTTTCAGGAATGTTGGGAAGCTAAAAAGTGCTCTTATTAGAAAGAAGAAAAAAAAGTACTCTTTTTGGAGACTAATACTTTTGTGGTTTTCTACTCCGTTGTTTGGAGATTAAAATCTACGTGATTTTCTACTCCAAGTTACTATCTGGTTTAAAGAATATAAAAACTTTACCGATTTAGCAGCATTCGTCGGTTTGAAGATATAAAATCTTCGCTGGTCGTTTATTCGGTTTGAAGAAATAAAAACTTCACCGATTTATTAAATCTGACAGTGTCAGAAATTATTCGATTTGAAGATATAAAAACTTCATCATATGGATCTCTGGTTAAGAGAAGAGAAAGATTATGATCGTAAGGATGTTCATTGCACGAGAATCAAGTGCATACGTGTCTAATGATGATGTTGCATTGTGAAGGAACGATTTAACATAGATGGTAAATGTCTTGTTAATAAGTTCTGGTTTATCCCAAAAATGTGGGGGGACGCTATCCTTACGGCGAGCCGAATACTCAATTGAGTGCCCCATAGGCAAACACAATATATTCCATACGAAAATGGAAAGGAAGAAAGCCCAATTTGAAATAATTCAAAGTGTGGGGGTGTTTGGCCAAAGTGCTAGTTCCTAAACCCAAAAGGGTAAAAATAGGACCTAAAACTGTTGATTGTGTTTTCATATGATATGCCACAAATAGTAAAGCATATCGATTTATGGTTTACATATCAGAAAATTCCGACATTCATGTGAATACGGTAATTGAATCACATAATGCTGAAACCATATACCCGTATAAAAGGCAATGTGAGTCGTCTAGCGAAGGATCTCAATGACCTGGGGAAGAAACAAAGGAAGATGTTTCTGATGAGGAAAATCCAAGATGTAGCAAATGTCAAAGGACATCTACTTCCTTTGGACTAGATTTTCTAACATTTTTGCTAGAAAATGAGCCTCAAACATTTAAAAGAGCCATGTTGCCATGTCTTCTTCAGATTCACCGTTTTGGAAAGAAGCAGTCAATAGTGAGATTGAATCAATCTTGAACAACCATACATGGGAAGGTTGATCTTTCTCCCGGAAATAAACCCTTAGGTTCGAAATGGATTTTTAAAAGGAAAATGAAAGCGGATGGCACTATTGACAAATATAAGGCGAGACTTATTGTTAAAGGTTATAGACAAAAGGAAGGTCTTGATTATTTTGACACATACTCACCGGTGACAAGGATTACATCCATTCGGGTGTCAATAGCACTAGCGACAGTATATGGTCTTGAAATCCATCAAACGGAAGCTTTCTTAAATGGAGATTTGTGGAAGCAATTTACATGGAACAACCTGAGGGTTTTGTGGTTCTTGGTAACGAAAAGAAGGTGTGCAAACTTGTTAAGTCGTTATACGGACTAAAACAAGCACCCCAAACAATGTCATGCTAAATTTGACCAAACAATGTTGGCAAATGGGTTTTAGGTTTAATGAGTGTGAGAAATGTGTTTACATTAAGAACTCTCTAAATCATATAGTCATTGGTTGTTTATTTGTTGATAACGAGTAAAGACATTAGTGACATAAATGCTACTAAGCGTATGCTTGTTAGCAATTTTGATATGAAAGACTTAGAGGTTGTCGATTTAATTCCAAGAATTATAATCCACCGAACTTTTTAAAGTCTAGCGTTGTCTCAGTCTCATTATGTTAAAATGGTACTTGAAATATTCAAGTATTAAACGCCGATTAATGTAAATCTTACTATTGCAAAGAATATTGGTGACAACAAGTCACAATTGGACTATATGCTTGGGTATTAAAGAAGCAGACTTGAGTGTTACAATGAAATCTGAATTATTGAATGTGCAACTACCGAATAGAAGTGGAATGGTTGAAAAAAAAATATATTGTTAAAAGTTAAGGCCACAACCTTGCCGACTATCCACATGTATTGTTATAATGATGCTATTCATGTAGCTAATAATCGATACGTAAACTCAAGATGCATGAGTCTTCGACATACTTAAAATTTTATATTGCATTACAATAAATATCTTGCAGTTGTTGAAGGATATAGTGATGCAAATTAGATCACCGGATGAACTGAATCTAAATTCACAAATGAATATGTTTTCACCAATAGTGGAGGAGCAGTGTCTTGGAAATCATCAAAATAGACATGTATCGCCCGCTCTATAATGTAGTCTGAGTTTATAGCTCTAGACAAGATCGGTGAAGAAGTTGAATGGCTCCGGAATTTCTTGGAGGATATTCTTTTTGGCCCAAACCGTTGGCACATATATGTATACATTGTAATAGCCAAGTGGTAATAAGAAGGGCAGGGAGCGTTATGTATAACGGTAAATCTCATCACTTACGATGAAGACATAATATCGTTAGACAACTACTTTCTAGTGGAGTTATCACTATTGATTATGTAAAGTCAAGAGATAACATAGCGGATCCGCTTACAAAAGGCTTAACTAGAGAGGTAGTTGAAAGATCATCGAAGGGAATGGGTTTAAGGCTTAGGACAAGTCATCATGGCGGTAACTCTACCTAGCAGACTGGAGATCCCAAGAGCTAGGTTCAAAGAGATGAAACAAAGTTATGAATGACGCTTCGATATTGTCAAATAACTCAATCCATTCTCGTGATGAAAATAATGTTCAGGAACAAGGATACAATATTAAGGCTTTTTAACGAGTTAATAAAGCTTAAATTGTTTAATGGTTTCTAAGTTTGGCAGGTATGACCAAATAGTGTATCTACGTGATGACACGTTTTAGGAATCACCTATGTAAGTGTGAAGTGTAAGCCGCTTCAAAGAGAATGATAGAAAAAAGCCCATTCTCTATACACTCATGAAACCAAGCGGTGTTCATGGCTGAAACGAACACAACCATGAGAACCATAGACGGTAAAGGGTTGATTGTGTGACATATGGTTGTCTAGGTATACATCAAAGCTCGACGGCTCAAAGATATCAAATCTACCGATTGATCGAGTATATCCGACATATGTTTACTACGGAAAGTTCAAAGGAAAACCTACTTATCCAGATGCAATTAATCCTTGCTTGTAAATCACACACTCGTCCGTGCATTCCTTTTTCTTATACTCATTCCCCATTCATGTGGGGGATTGTTGGGTTCTAGTTAAGTTGAATGGGAAATATTTCTGAAAAGATGCAACTAAACTGAAAAGTTGCAACTTTTGAGTTGCACCTTTTAACTAAACCAGACCAATGGCTATATAAATCTGTTCATCCTTCAGATTTTCTTTACGAATTTTCTGAACTTCAAAACTTCTTCTTCTTCTGCACAAATAAATTCCAGTGTGATTTACTGCCGTTGAGTGGTTCGCTGACACCGTGGTTTTAGGTACCGATACACCGGTGAGTAAGATCGTTCTATCCTGGGAGGATATATTCCATTAACCTCGGGTACTTGAGGGGAATAATTTCCTTAAGGACACACTGTGCATTCAGTGGGCTTGATTTTCTTCCTTAAAATTATTTTTCGAATACTGTTTTGATATTTTCCAGTTTCTGGATTATACTTTTACGGTTTTACAAAGTTTACTGTTTTCTAGAATTTTTTCAAAGTCACTGTTTCAATATATTTTTGTAATACAGATTACTAACAATACCTTATATGGGAGGTGTAAGTGTAAGTTTTTCATAGTATATAGGGGGTGTAAGTATTTGATGTCAAAATATAAGAAGTGTATCCAAAACTGCGTTATATTATAGGAGTATTTAGTGTAATTATTTTTTTTTGTTGAAAATCATATGGCTAGATCACATCCTCTAAAATATATGTCTTTTATTTTCATGGGTCAATATTCTATTTTTAGTCTAATCCAAAAGAATACCAAAGTGAATTGAAAAAGAAATTATGATAAATATGATTGTGATTAATTCATACCTCTTTCGATATTTAAGAAATGAAATACCTGGACTTATCAAATGGTTTCAGACTTGAAATGTTCAAGTCTCTCTTTACCTCCTTTTATTGACATGTTAATAAGAAGACCTTTTAATATAAACCCATCATAAATGAAAAACCAAGAGGGAAAAGGCAGGCAACAGTAAGACATGTTGAAAGGACAATAAAAATTAGAAGTAACACGAACAGTTAGTATGTAGTAGAAACGAATTGAAAAAATGCATCGTTTCAAATAAATTTGGTATTTTTAATTAATTTTTTTAGTAAAAAAAGTTATTCAAATTAATAAAAAGAAGATTTAGATAATTTAACTTTTAAATCTAAGGAATCATGGTTATAATAGAATACAGAGTCAACAAACCATATTATAGCTATCTCAATAGAAGAGATATGTATACTGTGTTATTTTCTTAGCCACAAATAATTATTAATTAATTATATCATTGGAAAAATTATATAACATGAACATAAAAATGTCATATTTTTAAACTTTAGAAGCCTGACGATTACCATCAAAGGATGTGGTCCAGCGGATGGGGCTACTCCACCCATAATCAGAGGTCTCAGATTCGAGTCCTAGATATAGAAAAATTCTTGATAGGGAGCGCTTTCTCCCAAATGGGGCCCTACGCGGCGCGAATCTGAATATAATCAGGCTCTAATGTGACACCGAACACCGAGTGGGAAACCAAAGAAGCATGATGTTTGATAACGACAACATAGTGAAATCTCACGAAGTAATAGCAAATAGTAAGACATACTTGCCGAGATCCAAAGAAACTAAGAAGAGAAGTTTTGGAGAGGATCATAACCCACTACAGAATAACTATGACAGTCGACAGTTGGCATAGAACTCACTTGGCTACCGCGAGACATCATGATTTTCTCAAAGCTTAGCAGTTGCAACTAATTCAAAGAGAATTAAAGTTACTCCTTTTCAGGATGACACCAACTTTTAAAGAAAAGACACAGCAAATCATATTAGATTTTTTTGGTGATATAAAAATATTATACTAAATATATTAAGTTATTTAGAATACCATTTAAGTAATTCAACTTTTAAGTTATGGGGTTAAATAAATAAAACAAAGTCAGAATATGAAAAACAAACAATGGACAGTAAAAGTGATGCAAAAGTTTCGATTCCATGAGAATTTCAGTCATTAAGCACATTATCCTAATCAATAAATAATATTAAAAATGGTTTTACCAAATGTTGAAACCTGAAAAGATGTGTAATAATAAGGCATGACTCACGAGCCTGTTGATCATTCTAATTAATCACATTGAAACAAACGCCAATTTTGTAACTATAATAATAGTTGACAAAAATATGATAAGATTGGAGTGAAAACATTAGGAGGATTCCATGACAATTTAGAATGAGGATTGAGAATGGAAATTGAAAATGACGCTCATATTAATGAATTGTATGTGAATGTATAGGCGTGACTCTTAGTGAAGGAGCAAGCCGGTTGGTACGAAGTGTTTGTGCATGGGGTCTTTTTTTTTTTTTTTTTTTTTTTTTAATAAGAAGTAATTATGCTTTTAAATAAGAAGGGTATTTATGTAATTTAACTTTCAGTTAGGGAGTTAAATACTTTAATATAATGTAGATGTAGATAGATATAAATGTAGATTTTTCACCAAACTTCCACCCAGGCCACTTGGCTCCCCCCCTTCTGACAATAAACTACTTTGCAATCCTAACCTCCCAAAATTGTAAATGCAATGATGCAGCAAATTACCCGTACTTAGAAAGAGCAATGTTTAGGAAAATTGCATCACATAGCCGTTTGGCCATGAGATTTTTTCACCTTTTTTGCGAAATATTTTTCACTTTATTTGAAAATTGGTATTTAGCCATGAAAATTTCAAATACAACTTGACGTTGAAAATGTATTTGGAATTTGAAAAACACCTAAAACCTTGTTTTAACTTTTTTTTTTTTTTTGGGCCTTTCAATACGTTTAAACAACCAAATATGTTTTTACAAAAACTATACCCAGACACAACTCCAACTTCAAAAATTCCAAACAAGATGAAAAATATTTGGTTTCTATGGCCAAACGCCTACATAGAATCTATTGTTGGATTTCAATATTTAACAGAATTCAAATTCAAGCGACAAACAATATAAGTTAAAGGGACCTTAGGTAAACACACCATCCAAAGAAGAGAGCATTCCTCAAATTCCCAATTGTTTCACACTAAAATTTGGGATAGTTGGGCATGCATCGTGGACTGAAAAATTATTAGGATATAGAACATTGATGAAGAAACTTGTGGGTGATACAACAGCTTTTACCTGTTTGGCGTGCATTTTCTAAGGAAGTATTGAAAGAAAAAAAAAATTAACGTGAGAGTTGTTACCATCTTCCTCATCAAATGAAAACTTTTTTGTAGAAAATTAGAAGAGTCATTCAAGGCAAAAACAAGGATGTCCATTGTTTGATTCGGCCGGTAACTTGAGAAATTTACTAGATCATAACAATATTAAACTTTTAGAAACCATCCCAATTATGTCAGGTTACCTTCGGTATCAATGTGATTCAGATACTTTCCGATTAGTTATTTTATAAATGTCACGTAAGAGTCCCACTATTATTAGATATCTCATTGTTATGTATAAGCTAATTTTAATATAACACATAAAGTATAGATTAACAATATTAGATTTTCTAAAAATACTAATGCGACTTTAGCATTTTTATTTTTTATTTTTGCAAGCTCTTATTTTTGTTCGATTGTGTTAGTGCCGAATTTATATAAACTCACTTTGCAGTTTTTAATTAATCATCCACTAAGGCATAGTACATACTACTTAGTGGTATATTAGTGATTTAGCTTTAAAAAATATGGGAAAATGGTAGTTTTAGTCCTTGAGTTATTGTCATATTGTAATTTTGGTTCCTGTGTTATTCGACCAAGCACATTAACCTTTAATTAGATTAAGGGTGCTAAATTAGTCCTTGAAACTAACTGGCTGCTAAGTTTTCTGTCTGCCATGTATTTCTGCATTTCCTTATGACAAACTCCATTATTAATATTTCTCTTACCAAAACAAAACTGAGAAGAGGAAATGCCACGGAAAAAAAATTCATTCTTGAAGAACATGGTCTTCATATTCACCATTTTTATTCTCCTTCCAGATTGCTACCGGCCCATTATCATTGCTCTCTTTATTACTATTGTTATTTTGCTTGTTGCTTTATCCATGTTCAACAGTTCGAGTTCATCTTCAACGCCTAATATCCCATATTTTTTTGTCCAATTCCCTTTATATTTAAAAATCATAAATATATATAGTTACTGTAATAAAAGGTTTAAATCGCATTTTGAATTAATCTCTCTACTGAACCCACCATTCAAGAACCTTATTACCGGCAACATCACCATCCTAAATCAAATTGATTAGCGATTTTTCAGCCATCTTCACTGAGAAAAATTGGTTAGAGCTGGACTTCATGGTGATCACAGAAATGCTCAGAAACAAGAAGGCGGGCAATCTTAAACTCAACAGGATAATTGAAGATACCACTGATATGTTCCATCATGATACCGTCAGGTTCTATCTTAAACTCAACAGGATAATTAAGGAAAGTACATAAACTGGCGGCTGTATTCTGAACTTCTCTTTTTTTGTCTTTATATTTCTAAAAAAATTTGACATTTTCATAACTCAAAAGAAAAAGGAGGTCTACAGTGGGCATTTTGGTAATTGAAAATGGAGAAATACATGGTAGACGGAAAAGTAAACAGCCAGTTAGTTTCAAAGACAAATTTAGCACACTTAATCTAATTAAATGTAATTAAATGTTAAATATGCTTGGTTAAATAACACAGAGATCAAAATCACAATATAGCAATAACCCGGGAACTAAAACTATTAATTGTTTCCCCAAAAACTATTATATGTTTATTGAGTATAATTGTTACTACAAGAGCTTGTGTATTGATAATGCTTAAGCAAGACCTTGATTTACATGGCAAAAATAGCAATAATGCTGGTTGTGCCCTGCAAATCAAAAATAAATATTGTTATGTCTTAGATCGAATGATTACTGGGTTGATAATAAAAAACAACCAATATGGATATATTTGTTGCCAAATAATATATTTAGCAATTGTAGACCAAAATATTTGGTTGTACAGCCATTCCAGCAAAAAATAATTAGATAATAGGAGATTTAGAATATTATCCTCCTCCTCCTTCTTCTACAAAGTTTGAGGAAGATTACAAGTGATTTAGAGGGAAGAAAAAAAAAAAAAGACCTAGAAAGCACCTTTATAATATGTGTGTGTATATATCATGTTTTATATCATGTATATCAATGCATATCACACACAATTTTTATGGATGTCACTGTCACATCTGTATATCACGTTAAAATTGAGTATATAAGGGTATATCGCGCACAGATTTTTCAAGGATATATATAGATATACATGATCTATTGGAGATAGTCAGATATACACTGAAATACATGTGGATATACACGAGATATAGTGGGGGATACACAATCTCTCAGATGGAGTCGTCTTCAACCTCGAGTTTTCAATTAGAAATTCAAGTCAAATCCATGTCAAATCATCTTCAAACACCTTCAAAATTGATATTCAAACTTCTTAAGATGTTTCTAACAAAACCCAATTTCACTCAATCAAGATAAATCACAAATAAGCAAATACAAAGAATTTGAACTAAGCTTCAATGGTCTTTAATGATGTTTTAGGTCCTTGTCTTTATAGAGAATCCAAAAAATGAAAAATGACAAAGAACTTGAAATGAAGAAAATTTGGCACCGCATTATGGAATCGATGAAGAACTAATGAAGTTTTTTAAGCCGAAAGAGAAAGTAGAGAGAGTCGGGAGAAAACATGAAAAGATTTAGCTGAAGTCATTAGGGGAGGAGGAGGGGGAGGGGCAGGGGTGGGGTGGGCATTCGGAATAATGGTAGATAGATTTAGGAAGAAGATTTGAGGAAAGTAAATAGATAAAATTTTCATAAGAGAGGGAATTTCAATTATTAAAGCTATTTTAACAGAAGTTTTTTTCAGTATTAGTACAAATTTTGTAGCATGAAACGTGGGTAAGGACTATCGGATGCCAATTTCTTAAACTGAGGCTTTTTATGTTATTTAGTATGTCAACTTGTCATACGATGCAAAATTTGTAATAATTAACTCATCGTTTGTTTCATGTCTTACAACCCAAGTTGTTCCTCGGAAACTTTTTTATTCTCGTTGTCAATGTTCATATTTGTGTTCTTATAATTGATTACTTTGTCCATCCATAATTTTGTTATCCTTTGTCCATCCATAATTTTTTTATGATTTTTACTTTTCTTTGTTTTTAAAAATATTCGTTAATTATAGAATTGATTACATAAAAAGTTAACAAAGCTGGGAGCAGCCTCAGACAAACAAATATGTGGTCCAATCATATGTAATGACCTCACTCTTAAAGGTTGCCCTCCAATTCAATTGCTTTTATTTTAGGAAAATTTACTTGTTATAGCTACTTTTACTACCTGTTTAATGTTAATAATTACCTTTTATTAAAATTAATAATAATAGCTAATTAATTTTCTAAATTACCCATTCTAGATACAACAGTAACTTGCACTTATCGCTTCTCAAATACACGTAAATAACGGTAAACACTATCCTAACTCCCCATTTTGAAACTCACGTAATATACATTACGTTTCTCTCTCCCTTTCCATTAATTTTAGCCGTTTTTTTCTCCTCAGAATCTATCCATTACCATCAAGCACGATTCCACTACAATTTATTGTGCCGAGATTTATGGGTGGTGGTGTATTTGTGTAAGTTTTCATTATTTTGTGTATTTTGGTCAATTTAATTCAATATTTTTGACTTTTTTCAAGATTTTTAACTTTCAATGCTTAGGGTTTCCCAATTTAAGTAGTGAAAAACATCAATTAATGGCGGATAAAAGCATATCTAGTAGGGTTACAAGAGGTATCCCACATACTCTTCAAAATTTAGATTCCCCTTCTTTTGATTTGGGTATTTCTCAGCAACAACATGATGTTGATGCAGCTTCTGCTGAGAAATTGGTTGTTGAAAGGAGATCTAAGAAAATCCATGATCCTGTCTGAATCAGAAATCTTTCAACTGTTAATTTGGAGAAAAAAAAATGATTACGATCGCCACAAAGAGGAGAAAAACATCTGATGTTGCTTCTAGTAGCAAAGGGAAAAATGTTGTAGAGACAGATACCGGAGAACAACAATTAACTGTGAACAAGCAGGTATTTTTTGATTTTTTATATATAGTTTTTGTGAATAAAATTGTATTTTACATGTTGCCCAAATTCGGTTAATGATTCATGTATTTTTTACCGCATCCGTAAGTATGGTTGCATGTATTTATTGATCTGAACAATTCATTAATAGATGGGAACACATATATACAACTTGTTACACCCCGCACTTTCAGTGTTACACCCCGTACCTCGGAGAAGCACTGGTTAAATTTGAATGTAAGTATGTCGAGCTATGGCTAGGTAAAACAACTTTGGAGTGTGAGGAACGAAGCATTATTAAGTATATTGTTTAAGTAAAGGATGAATTATGATCTTGTAAGTCGTAACCGGGAAGGACAACCTTGGAACCAAAGGACATGACCATTGTCAAGTATGATTAGTGATAAATATCATGTATGGAGAGTTTCGGAAGATTTCGGGATCAAGCAAATCGAAGAAAATAAGTTGACAAAAATTTGGAAAAAGTTAGCAGGATTTTGGGCAGATTTTTAGTCAATTTTGGAGGGGTATATCTCCTAGTATATTAGGAGTTTTTAGGTGTTTCAAAAGCCTAAGATGAAGTTCGTCGAGTCTAGTTTCTAACGCAACAAACCGCTCATCGATACGACGTCGGAGTAGAGAATTATGGACGTTACAAGTTAGGCGGATAGAGTAGGTCGCGCTGCTACAGTGGTGCAACAGTGGTGCTACAGTGATGCCGACTTTGGCACACTATATAAGGGGCAAAACCCCATTTTTTCTTCACAAAAAATTTCCCAAAGAGTTCATCAAACATATGATAGCCTATATATCATATAAAAGTGAGGATTTTGAGTAATTTCAAGTTACGGATTATTAATCGAGGTCCGGACAACTTATAGTCGCGCTTATAGTATCGTTTTGCGGTGGATTTTGGCTTGGATTCAAGATGGATATTGGAGATATTATTGTTCTAATGAGGAAAAGTTATGAATCTCTCCTTATTGGTATTAATTTCGACTTCTTTACGGAAATAAAGTTATTAAATAGTCGTATCACAAGTTCGTTAGTTGAGAAATTTAGAAAACATCATGTGGGATGTTTTAGGAAATATATTGGTATGGATAATGGTGTTGATGATGTTGGTATTGTTGTTGTTGATTGGTTGTTAATATTATGATTTTGGGCTAGGCATATAAACAGGGGAGATGTTGCCCGAATTTCGACAGAATCTAAAAGGATTTTAATTAAAGGTTTGAGACAAGTGCATGATGACGAGCCTAACAATAGTATGAATGGTTTTATATGTAGATTGCAAGTCAGGAAGTAAGTTGGAAGTCGAGAAATTATCTTCCAGGTATGTTAAGGCTAGTCCCTTTCTTCTAAAGGCATGATTCCTTTCTTATGAATCCAATAGGTATCTTCCAAATGTCCCATGATCCCTCTATGTGAATCCATAAATGTTTTCCAAGAATATTCTTATTCTCAAAAAGCTAGAGATTCATGATTCATGGAGTTCTTATGATGCTAAAGATAAACGTGTTTTGTGATGACGATGATCCTATTTCTAGAAACTCCTATGTTATAATTCCTTACATATGTTTCATAACCTCCTTACTTCCAAAAGTTAGAGTTCATGATTCAAAGGCATGACTTTTTTTTTTCTTGATAATCCATAAATGTTTTCCAAAATATCCCTATTTTCCGAGTCAAAGAATTATGATTCTATAAGCTTTTATGACAACAACAACGGACATGTTTTTACAATGTTAATGACGATGCTAAAGATGAGAATGTTTCTATGATGGTTACGACGATGATGATGATTTCATGTTTAGAAGTCCCAAGCTTATGATTTCAAAGTGAATATGAGAATGTTGAGTTATTTTCGTGATTTTCTTGATTTTTATTCATTGTTGTTGATCTCGCCTTATAATAATAGTTCCTTCAGGTGAGATATAGCGATGATGATTGCTCATAACATAAATCGGAGGTTACCGACCTTACGTCACTCCAATAGAGTCATAGCTTTTATTTGGCTCTCGTGCATGCTTTATATATATGTATATATTTTCTCACACACGCGCCGCGCTTTCGGTAGTCGGCCGGGGTTTTTCGGTTAAACATTTTTTTTTTTTTTTTTTTTTTTGGCAATTTTTTTTTTGGGAAAAAACATAAGTAGACAATAATATTATAATATTTACATACTCTTATAACTAAATGTTAGACGTGCATATATAATCGCCACCGCCTATTTGGGTATGTTATGATATTGCCTCGGACGCGAGCTAATGATGATAACGGTGAGCCTCGATATTGTAGGAGGTTGATTTTTATGATACTATATATATGACATATAATTTGTTTCCGAGCCTCGATATAAAATTTTATATACCGGCATGATACTATATATATGACACCGGCCCACTATGTTTGGCGGCATGATACTATATATATGACACCGAGCCTTAATGGCCGGGCATGGTACTATGTATAAAATGTTTTTTTTAAGGCTAATCATGCGGCATGCATCCGCCTTACGAGGCATCCGTACAGTACTGTGTTATCTCTCGTATTCCATATTACCTTTCATATCTATATTATGTTGTTATTCATACCTTACATACTCGGGCATACATTATTCATATTCCATGTTACCTTTCACGTCTTTCTTTGGGACGCTGCTCTCATGCCCGCAGGTAGGCAGGGAAACGGATCAAACCCGTAGGTCTTCATACTGACGTCTCTTCTTATGGACGCTGCGCTCATGCCCGCAGGTAGGCAGGGAGACGGATCAGACCCGTAGGTCTTCTATCGGCGGATTCTCAGGAGCACTCCACTTTCTTTGGAGCTGCAGTCTATTTGGTATTGTCCTTATGATCATTTGTAGGCTCGTAGACGTGTGTGTACAGTTAAATGTTTTGTATCTCCACCGGTTCATATGATGGTATAATATATTGGTAGCCTTGTCGGCCTTATTTTGAGCTGCGATACTTTCTTGTTAGCCTTGCTCGCTTTATGATATACGCTCGTGTTGTGGCGACCTTGTCGGTCCGCATATGTACATATGTGTTGAATGATCGGATATTCCTATGTTGGGCCTTTTCTGCGTGCATGTGTTCTTTGAGTTATGGTTTATAATGTTCAAAGTAAGGGATAAGTCAGGTGGTTCCCGGCCTACGGGTCGGAGCCCGTCATACTCCTGGTAGGGGTGTGACACAACTGTATCATGTATTTTAATAACCACATTTGTTATCAATTATCAAACTGTGTATCATGTATTTGTAATTCCTCACATTTGTGTATTTTTTTAAATTAATAACAGGTTTATGTATGTTTTAAAAAGCAGGTATGTGTATGTGTCAGATAAAAGGTGTATTTGTTCAACGTTTGTCAGCTAAACATCTTAATAACTGTTTTTTGTTTTCATGTATTTATTGATCTGAACAATTCATTAATAGATGGGATAGCAGTCGTATGTATTTTTGTATTTGTTTGAATTAGTTTTGTATTTGAAGCATACATACAATGTATCATGTATTTCACTAACCATATTTGTTATCAATTTATCAACTATGTATCATGTATTTGTAATTCCTCACATTTGTGTATTTTTTAAATTAATAACAGGTTTATGTATGATTATATATTTTTGATTCTCATGTGTTGCCATTATGTTCAAACTTTCAGGCCTCCAAATTCCTGGTTAAACGTCCCCCCACTCACCGATACGTTATGCTTCATATATGAACCATAACATTAAAGATGAGTTGAAGGACAAAGTAGAGATAGACAATTCAAGCTATTTTCCAAAACTATTTTTGGACAATTTATGCGTATGCAAGTTGACAACGAGGTGCGGGGTCGATATTTAGGTGTTTTATGATTAGGAAGTTGAAGCGTAGTAATAGTGATGTGTTTGTTATCGATATTAATGGGACGGAGTTGACATTCGGTCTTTTTGAGTTTGCTTTAATTACTGGTTTGAAGTGTTACGGGGATGAAGTTGTTTTTGACGAGGATCCTAACAGATTGTTGGATGAATATTTCGGTGGTTCTGGTAATAGTGTTTTAAAGATGACTTTAAATAAGTGCTTTGAAGACAAGGATTGGGGTATTGGTGATAACACAGATAAAGATCTTTGTAAAAGATTGCGATCTGTATTTCATTCATAATTACATACTTTCAAGTGAAAAAAAGGAACGTCACGGTCCAAGACATCATTTTGACTTGGTGGAGAGTGAACACAGATACAATGAATATACATGGTGGAAGCATTTGATGATTTGATTAAGAGTATTCACCACAAGATGGACAAGCCGCGCTTTATTGTCTACGGGGTTTCCTTTTGCTATGCAAGTGTGGATATATAGAGTTTGCTCTAATGTTGACCCTAATTTAATGGTTAAAACCGGAAGCCGAATCCCAAGAATGTTTAATTGGAGAACAGTGAACCAAAAACCATCAGTTAACTACTTGATGTTGGGCATGTTTAAGGACGGTGAGGTAAAATACTTACATTAAATACATGCCTATCAACTAGTATTTTACACTTGCATTTTGTTTATTTTAGTTGCTGTGTATTTTACACTTGCATTTTGTGTATTTTAGTTGCTGTGTATTTGTAAAATACAGAGAGGTTCTAAACTGACAGTTCACAATATATTTATGTGCAGGACATTCTTAAATTCAACAACATTGTTCCGACCATGTTAGAGGTTGAGAAGCTTGGTCTGCGTCCATACCTGGTCAACAGACCTGCACCACCACCTCAAATACACCAAGAGGAAAATGAATATGCAGATTTTACCACAACACCTCCCCATGTTGCTGCCTAAAGAAAACTCAAAAGAACGATGCTTTAAAATCTCCACCTCACAAGAAGCCTAGGAAGATGTCAACGGTAGCATTGCTTGTTCAGAAGTCACCAACCACAATCCCAAAAAATTCTACAGTTGGACAATTATCTAAAAAATCTGCTTCAGTGGTAGATAAGTCGGTTCAATCAAAAAAGAAAAAATTCTATATTTCCATATCTTTTGCCCTTAACCCAATCAAAGGGAAAAGAAAAAGCTGCTCCAAGTGTCCACCTCCTGTTGACGACGTATCTACCAGCAAATCAGTTGACCTCACAAGTTTGACGCAGGAACTTAATCAATTTAAGCAGGAAGTAAGTTTTTTTATTTTATTTTGATATTCATCAAACTACAACAAATAAGGATTTTACAATGAATTTGTTGTTATTACCATTTAGGTGCTTGTCAATTTAAGGATGTTTTTACTGGCTCAAGGATCTTCGCAAAGTTATTGATGAAAACTTCGAAAAGGTTTTGGAACATGTCAAAGGGAAACAAAATTCGAAAAGGTAAAAAAAATCAATAAATACATATTGAAACGATTGCCTTCGATGTGAAGTAGGAAGCATATGTATCTAACAAATACATCATTTGTTTTTAGGGTGATGACAGCGAAACTCATGTTCCTTTACATGATGGCAACATACATCAAGAAGATGATGATTACATGGACCATGGTGACGGTATTCACATGGAGACTGATATGGGTGATGTGCATCCAACAGAGGTATATTTTTTTTTAATGTATTTATCATTTTTTACTCATTTTTATATGTTATTTTAAAAAAAAATATAATTCAGTGTATGATGAAAATTTGGGATCTCTCGACTTTAAAATATTATGTATTTGATATTGATATGAGAAAACATGTAGTGTCATGTATTTTTTGTGTCTTGTTTGTTTGACGAAGATGATGTTCACTCGTTTCCCTTATGTATTTGTTTATCGCTTTTTGGACATCTTCAACAAATAGTTTCTCATGTATTTATGTATTTAATATAGTTTTATCTATTATATTCATGTATTTTATATACTTTTGGCCTGTGTTTTTTATAAGGAAAAGGGTCTTGCACCGGTTATTCAAGTTGGTATTGGCAATGAGAGCGGCGATACGCTGAAAGCTTCAACCGAAGAGATTGTTGAAGGAGGTGATCTTTCGAGAAGGCTTAGAAGACTTCGGTTGAACGTCCGGGCTGATCCAACAAAATGGTATATTTTTTTTTAATGTATTTACCATTTTTTACTCATTTTTATATGTTATTTTAAAAAAAATATAATTCAGGTATGATGAAAATTTGGGATCTACTGGACTTTAAAATATTATGTATTTGATATTGATATGAAAAACAGTAGTGTCATGTATTTTTTTTAAAAATACTGTTTGTTTGACAACATGACTGTTCACTGTTTTCCTTATGTATTTGTTTACTGCTTTTGGACATCTTCAACAAATAGTTTCCCATGTATTTATGTATTTAATATAGTTTTTTATCTATTAGATTCATGTATTTTATAGACTTTTGGCTTCGTGTTTTTTATAAGGAAAAGGGTCTTGCACCGGATATTCAAGTTGGTATTGGCAATGAGAGCGGCGATACGATGAAAGCTTCAACCGAAGAGATTGTGGAAGGAGGTGATCTTTACGTGAGAATCAAGACTTCTGCTGAACGTCCGGCTGATCAAACAGAAACATACTGTGAAGAGCAAAAATGTTCTGATGATTCAATAATTGTTGATTTTCCTTGAATTAACTACTCCTTATTAAACCTAATCCCCAGACTAATCCCCCTAGAACTCATCTAAACTAAAATAAGACAACAACAAAACAAAGTTAGTCGACAATATAAAATTAGATGCACAAAACTAAAGTGAGGGAGTAAATATAGTTAAATGGGCTCAGCCCATTCTTAGAGGAGAAGCACTTGAATTCCGGTTCGTTGCGGAAGCTTGACCCAATAAGTCTCGAGTGTGGTTCTTTTTTTTTGGTCATTTGGGCTTTTGGCCCAGAAAATTGTATCTGCTGCCACTGTTGGGCTCCGGCCCAACTGATTTTTAAATTCTGTCTGCGGACAGGGCGGGGGTTGGACAGAGTTGATTCGGGCGAGATTATGTTGGGCTTTCAGCCCAACACCAAGTGCGGGGGAAGAACGAGTCCCTCGGACTCATATACGATGGTCATGCAAAATAAAAAGGGAAAGAATTAGTATATGATCAATGAAAGATCGAACACATAAAAATGTAAACTTAAACCAGTTCACTAAATTATATATACATATATTTTGTACATTCAAAGTATACCTCATGTATGCCCATCCATAGGGATATATAGAAGGTTAATATTGGAAAGCTTTCACCCCCGCCTTCCCGATGTTGCACAAGTTCCAAGGGATTTCATGAATCCCAGGCATGGCTAACACCGGGGAAGGTTCAAGCTTAATCCATAATGACCAACTAATCTCTCCATAAATGTATTAGTTAAGGTATACTGGTCATATACATGCACATACATAACCGAACATGGTATATTTGCAATATAAGAGCATATGGAATTTTAAACAAGTGCAGGAAAACACAATATGCTTTAGTGATGTAATGTAAGAGCGTGTTTGAACCAAATTAATCAGAGGAAGTACAGAATTCTAAAAAAAAAAAAAAAACCGGATCAGTAAAGATTTAGCACAACCAGCAGGCATACTGGACAGAGCATAGCTACGGGTTTGAGGATTAACATAAAACACTTTGATCCTATTTAATTGAAGCTAAGCGAAACAGGAAGCAGATTATCATAGATATAATATAGCCAAATGCAGACGATCTCGAGGGCGAGATATTGACGAAACAGGCTGGATACAATATAGGTGTGACTATGATAAAATCAAATACAAAGGGTGAAGCCAAGCATAGCTGAGAAATAAAAAAAAACACTCTGAAAACAGGTATGAAGCATGCCTAACTGTTCTAGGATTTGCGATTTAAAACAGTAATACTCAAACTCAGAAAGTTTCTAAATCAGGAGAGGGAAGGACTAGAAATCCTATAGGGCAGGCAGCAATAGCGATATAGCCAAGGGAATAAGCAGAGAAGTAGAAGAAAGCCGAGAGACATGTCAAGAGAATTCAAACAATACAACAAAAGCGGACATTTCCGAAACAAGCTCATGACTTAGTCCAACATGACGAACTTATTTTCATTTCCAGTTGACCTCAATGGCATATTTTAGTTCAATAATGAAATATATATCATGCTTCAAACCAAGTTCCATGACTTAAAGGGGAGATAAAGCTTAACTCGAACCGATACCAATGACCAAAACAGCATACAAAAAACAGTCATGCTTATGCTAAGCTATTATACAAGACTTCACATGAAACAACATTCATAGTTATACTAAGCTATCATATCAAACAACAGCTTAGCTAGCAAGCATCTAAATGAGCATACATAATTGTATTGAACTTTCACAACAACAAAATCTCAACTAAAAAGCGGCATATATAGCATATGGGCCCAAATTGACATGCAGGTAACATACAAAGGTCTGATTAAGCAAACTACAGACTAGCCAATACACATGGCTGGCTATTTATTAAACAAACAGACCATGCTCAAGCAGCTATAGGCTAAATAACTTATGGTTTAATCGGAATAAGACATGAATGAACCGTTACAGACCACATAATCTAAGAAACAACTAAGCACATAGACATAATTAGCAAAATACCAATCTAAAACTAACATGTGACATATAAATAACTCATGTAAATCATAACTTAGCATATGACTAATCCCACTAGCATACAGAAGCTAAACAACTTCCGAAATGAATTAGAACAGGATTAATCTAACATCAAATAAGCATCATGCAAACTGGAACACTGCAAACAGAACTAACTAACAAATAACCAACTAGCTAAAAATTCACATAAACAGTAATAAAGCACTTAAATGACTACTAAAAGAAAACTAAAAAAAGGAGGCAAATTACCTGCTTCGGGTGCAGCGAAGTGAGGCGAATCTCCGATCTACCTCGAAACACTTCGAAATTCAAACCCGTACATGTTCAGATTTAAGGCAAATCCCAGAAGCCAAAGAGAATAAAATGAGGTAATATTCCAACCCGATCCCAGAAGTGCAAGGCTGATAAAATAAATTGCTTAGGTTTTCTCTTCTTTTTTTTATATGTGGCTAAAACCTAATATCTTGAGAATTCAAGCGGCTTTTCCCCTCCAAAATCAGATCTCTTTTTCAAAAGACTCAAGCGATTATTTATAGGGATCAACTAGGGTTTGGATGGGTTTCAAAAATTGGAAATTAGGCGGGATTTTTGGTCAACAAACTCAATGCCAAAGATCAGAAACCCCCCGGAAGGAAACAAAAACCATTAAGAGCTTTGTACCCGAAAGACGAAAAGGGACTGGTAAAGGGACGGATTTGAACTCGCAAAGGGCCAAAACCCATTAAAAACTAATCAGATCAAACAAACGAAAAGTGGAAGACGACGACTTATCTGAGCTGTTATCTGACGGGGAAAGGACGAGTCATTAACTCTCCTTTCTCTAAATGTCCATGCAAGACCCGGAGGAATCGAAAGGGCTCTGTAACGTTGCTGTTTTCGTTGAAGGAAACAACAACGAGGGAAAGGTGAAATAGACGAGTCTGTTGGGATCACAAAAGACGACCTTTACGCGAAAAGGGAAAATTGAACTGTTCATGGCTAAAGGGTGAGTAGTTTTTAGCCGGAAATGGAGAGGGAGGCGATAGGGGCGGGGGAGAGAGAAAAAGGGGGAGAGAGAGAGAGAGGACAGGGGAGGGGCGGGTGGTGCGGCGCTAGGGGAAAAGATGAAAACCTTAGGGGTTTCATTTTTGTTAAAATGAGAATTGGGCCGGGTCGATTTACTTTTGGGCTGAATTGGTTGAAAATGTGGGCCGGGCGGATGAAAATAATGGGTTAACTGATTTGGGCTTGCTATTTTAAAATATTGGGCAAGATGGAAGAAATTTGTTTGGCTTCTAAATTTAAATAAGAGACCCATTTTTAAATTAAGTATATGCTAACATGTGCTAAAATATTATCTCATATAAAAGTATGTATTTGTTAGTACTCAGATAAAATAAAATAAAAAATGATGTCGTAATAGCCGTGCAATAATATATTTAAAATCCAATGGTAAATAAACGCTAATTTGTAATTTTGCAAAAAAAATAAATGCGAAGCATGTGCATAGGATGGTAAAAATGCTGAAACGATTATAACGTGAATTATAATAACAACGTAATAATAATAATAATAAATATAATAATAATAATAATAATAATAGCAATAAGGATAAAAATAATGACCGCTAGTGACTGCAATGGAATAGTGAAACGTGGGTAGAAAATTCAATAGTTATAGTAAAAATATGAAGAATCATTTCTTAAATTGCCAAAAATACTATAAATGTAAATAAATATTATGGAAGGCGGGACAAAATTGGGTGTCAACAAGATGTATGTTCAGAGCTGCTCGGTGTGTTAGCTCTGGGTGCCCGTCATGGCCCTCTGATTGGGTCGTGACATGAGTTCCAAGAAGGTTGCTTAAATGGAAGTATGGTGCTCAAACCAAGTCGTTTTAAGCGTTATGTGGATATTAGTATTGTTCCCAAATTGATTTGCTTGTACTCGATAAGACGAAGTTAACGGATCTGGAGTTGGACCAATCAACATTAGATAAGATCGAGTTAGAACAAAAATATGCAAAAATAACTCAGAGTAGGTAAAGGTTCTTTTTCTCTTCAGACGAGAAATTCATGACTTAAATTTATAGCGAGTGACTGTTTATAGAGGTTTCTTTCACTGTTAGTGGTGTGATATGAGATATCAAAAGAAGGATAAGTTGTGGGATGCAAGCATAAGACTGATAAGATTTTGGGCAACAAGTTGTGGTCGTAGCTAAGAGACTTGCTATGCTACAAAAGGTACATGTTATATTATGCGAATATATTCCGAGAATATATTTATGATCTAATCCATATTATTGAGACCGAATAGTGCTGGGATGAGCGTGTTCTTGGCATAATCGATTGTCCTTGAGGCCAACCGCATAAATTGTATTTTCAAATACTCTAAACTCTCTTTATAAATTATTTCGCGGCGTGATAAGGATGTGAGACATGAGATTGGGGCATTGTGTATGCTTCTTGACTTCATCGAGACATTGTCTATGTTTCCTCGAGCATTGTGTATGCTTCTTGACTTCATTGGGACATTGTGTATGTTTCCCTGAGCATTGTGTATACTTCTCAATATATTTGGTAAATTGTGTATGCGGTCGTGGACCCGTGATGTTGATTAATTTCTTTAACTACTGTTTATGACAAGTCCTTAGTGTCGATTATTTTGAGATATATACTATTATTGATAAACGATTTTCTGGACCTTGTGGATATAATACTATGACCTAATTTATGTGCATATTATTTTTGTACTCGTTGTGTGTTTGTATTTTCTAACACTTTCTAGGGGTATTTAAAGTGGCGGGTTGAGGATCTTACTGGGTTATATTTAGGTATAACTCGCTTCTTACTTGCATGTCCATGCATATACCATTGGTTATGACAAAGCTAGTAGCTGACAAGTTAGTTAGAGTTGATCCAGTTGTTGAGGTGAGCCGACACATTGTTCGTGGAGGCTACCAAAGGAGTCTTTATTATATATTTGCTGATGTCTTTTCTTTCATAATTTACACACCCAAATTCTTTTAGATGCTTCATGATCTAGTGTGAGATTTGGGCAAGAGTTTTATATAAATATTTTGAGATACTATTATTGATAATTAATTTTCATATTGTTTGAGTACTTATTTAAATTATTAAATGTTGCGAATTAATGGTTAAGATATGGAAATTTGGTTCGCCTGGCTTGTGGTGTGTGTTGGGTGCCAATCACGTCTAGGGGTTAGTTTGGGACATGACAAACTTCTTGTGGATTTAAATTAAATAAAATTTCTTTATCCACAAGAATATATTAATATATTTTAACATTCTTATTATTTAATCAAATTTTGGCGTTTCATGTTTTATGAATTCCTCTATTGGTTTAGTTATGATTAAGAATGTCTATTTTAATTACTTAATTATCTATGAGTAAGAATTTATTTGTACCTAGTACTTACATCAAGCTATATTTGCTTAATTAACATGATTTAGTGAGGTGTGAATGTGTACTTAATTATTTGGTTAAGGGACAAACAATGTCTATGTACAAACACATATCAAGCATCTATTGGTTTGATATAAACATTTGGTGCTACTAATTATTTTTTACTGTATCTTATGTTCTTATTAGATGTAATTTATTTCCGGGTTTAGGTATGCTTTGATGATTTAAACAAATACTATTAACATAATCAGGTAACTTATAAGGTAATAATTACGTATAGATTTCTATCAGAGGCGGTGTAACATCCCGTAAGTTTATGTTAAGGTGCGTCACGAGTTGATAAAAATGGACTCAGAGGATTAAGGTCATACATGAGGTTATAGATGTAAGACCCCATAAGTTTGACGAGTTTTGAAACTATTATATATAGCCTTGATAATGTATGTTCGGTTAAGTGAAACCATTTTGTGAAAAATTGATAAATATGATTTTATATAGTTAAAATTGCTACTACTTTTTGGTATGCTTTAAATTATACACATGATATGAGAAAGTTTATAAATGGAATTTTCCTTATTGTAAGAAATTATTTCCTTACGGCTGAAAAAAAATAATAGAATTTGATAATATATAATTTTTTTTTCCGATTTCATAATCTTTATGAAATATTAGTATATGTTTAATTTTATAAAGTATTTATGTTTTATTGGTAATATAATTGACCCTTTAGAAGTTTGATAATTTAAGAAAATATTTTTCATAATATAAATATAATAAAAAGGAGATAAGGATCATGGATATATGGATTATTTTCTTGAAATCATATTTGTCAATTGTTGGTGCTTCCACCGCCTAATTTAAAGGCTAAATGGAGGAAAATATCTACTTATCTATGTACACATCTTTTTGGGAAAATGTTTTTGGCATTCCCACGTTCACATTCATTTGTGAATAGGAAAATAAAAGGGGCATCTGTTCTCTCTCTTTCAAGTATAAGTAAGTCATTTCTTCTCCTTCTCCTTTAAATTAAATGAGCAACGAGTTGCTGCAACTGATTTTGAGGTTTCATGTTCACGGGTTCTATCAAAAATTCCAAAGCAAATTCGGGATTACTTTGTGTTGAAGTTGAAGCTTTCTTCTTGGTGAAGTATCCTAAGATTAAGGTTGTTCTTGTGTGATTGAGGTAAGATTACATCTTTTCTCTGTGTTCTTGAGTGAGTTAGTTTAGTCTTTAGTCAACTTGTTAGATAAAGAAATTGTGGAAAAGAAGTTAGGATACATACTAGAGCTCTTGTTAGTTTTGTGGACTGATTTGGAATATGATCTTGAGTTATTGTGGCTGGATTTTCTGAAATATAAGTGGGGGTTGATGTTGTTATGTTGTTGTTCTTGAATTTGGAAGAAGAAAGTGTATAAAGATATCGTATACGAAGCGTATATTGGGCTGTTTGGTATATATCTTTGGAAGTTGACGTTTTGAGTTTAAAGAGGCTTATATGAGGTTATTGTTATTGTTGTTGTTGTTGTTGTTGTTGTTGTTGTTATTGTTGTTGTTGGTTTTGTTGATTGAGTTGTGGTTGTTAAAGAATGGGGGAAATGCTACCCGTTTCATTTTAGAATCGATTTATCGTTTGGTATACGCGATATACAAGCGTCGTTTAAGTTTATACATGTATTCCTTCGTTATATGATTGGCGTAATAGTTACGGCGAGTTCGTTGTTGGATTGCATTGAAGACTTGAGGTATGTTAAGGCTATCCCTTTCTTTCTTTTTGGCATGAATTACATAAACGAGCGAACGATGAACATACATGACTCCAATGAATTCTAGTTCTCAGCGGTACTTGACATGGCAGTTGTCTTTGATTCTCAAGTGTCGGTTCATTCTAATCATTCTATTAATTCCCAGATGATGATATAGTTTTCATATGGTTGCTCATGATATTCTACTCATGCATGCTGTTAATATATCATTCACCAAGTCCCGGGCCGGGTACGTATTCGTGCACAGTTTCATTGCATTGTTCACCGAGTCCCTCACTAGAGGGCCGGGTACGGTATATATATGATTACTTTACCGAGTCCCTCACTGGAGGGCCGGGTACGGTATATATTTATATTTCACCAAGTCTCTTACTAAAGGGCCGGGTATGGTATATATTTACATTTTTAGTCATTGCCTTTGGGGCTACTTACATGGTTATTCTCTGCCTTCGGGTATGGTTATTCTCTGCCTTCGGGGCTATTCATATTATAGGTGGTTTCTCATACTTTCATTATAGCTTATATCTCATTCATTATGATTACTGCTGCCTTACATACTCGGTACATTGTTCGTACTGACATCCCTTTGCCTGGGGGCGCTGTGTTCATGCCACGTTCCCCATATTGTTTTGCGTGTTAAAGTATTCAACTAGGATGGTTGGCTATCACCGATTGGAAAACTCCATTTTCTTCCCCGGAGCGATCGAGTCATTATGATTATCATATGTGTGTACGGGTATGTCGGGGCCCTGTCCCGACTCATGTGATGCAGGTGTTTACTCTTAGAGACTTTGCAGACAGTGTCCTGTGGTTAGTATGTTATGATGTCATGCGTCGAATAAAGCGACCATGTAGGCCGATATGTCAGTTTGACTTATTCGATTTTTGATTAATTGAGTATCGTTCGCAAATTTCTATGGTTTGACTGAAAGTACTTTATTATATGTCCAGTTTCATTATGTGGATGCCAGAGGGTTCGCTCAACTCTAAGTAAGAGTTGGGTGCCCATCATGCCCTGATGAGATTGGGGTGTGACAAAGTGGTATCAGAGCAGTTCATCCTAGGAGTTGTCTGCAAAGTCGTGTCTAGTAGAGTCTTGTTTATGGTGTGTTGCGCGCCACATTTATAAACAGGAGGCTACAGGGCATTTAGGATGGTTACTTTTCTTTCATATCTAAGATCGTGCGATAGATCCAAGCTATAGGAAATGAGATTCCTTCTACTAACCCTTGATTTCAGCAAAAAAACAGTATTGACAGAAGCAATTGAGTGATGATATTGAAAGTTTCAGAGGTAAGTTACTTCGTTGAGGCTAAGTTATCAGAATATGTATTTACATGATAATGGATTGGTTGTCATAGAGGTAAGTCAGTGTAAGTACAACAGAGGAATTGATTAAATGTATCTCTTGATGATAAGTTCAGTTATAAATTTGTGGACTAAACAAATTGAATGAATCGGTACAAAGGTAAGCAACGGTACGAAAGATGTATGTTGGCTAAGGTAAGAATATTGAAGCATGATTGAAATGTAAAGCTGAAGAATGAAAGGGAAAATAAATAGAAAGGTATAACAGGGCAGATCATTAAAGGATCAGGTACATCTCGAGGTGTGATATATGTGGTAAGTTTCAACATTTTTGTACTTTTACTTGAAATTGGGAGCCGTGTGTTGCTGAGATATGTCGAATATATATATTAGCCCTGTGAGGCATTGTTGATATTTGCTGCGTGCGGGTTTTGGATAGTAAGAAATATAGAGGAAACTTTGCCGAAATTTTCTTAGAATTTAAAGGAGATAAGATATAAGCTTGTAAGATGTCCTAACGGGAAAAGATGTTGTGTAAAAAAGTAATGGCGGGATAGGATTAAGTTAGGAGTATCGTTGACAACTACAAGAGATGAGTTAAATGTTGTTGAATTGATAGTAGTAATTATGAGGTCTATATCGATATGGTAAAAAGAAATGCTAGGATAATTTGGAAGGGCTTGTGATACTAAGAGATGATTTAGAAAAGGCTGGCAAATCTTAATAGAGTGTTATATTGAGGTATCGACTGAATTGATAAGCACGGACAAATTATGATGAGTTTATAGTTAAAAGGAGTAATAGTATGATTGAAACAAGAGTATAGAGGAAGAAGAATTGTGACGAATATGAATGATTTGGTAAGACGACTTATGTGGTAAGAGTAACAGGTCTTATGCTTACCTCACGAGGTTTATTCCATTTTATAAGCAGGCTTGCGAATGAGATCAGGAAGTGGCACTCTATAGAGTTGATTATGATCAGGATATAGTGAGAATGTAGCAAGAACTGTAATACAAAGTAAGCAAAGTATAGCGAGGAAATGACTAAAGATGTGACATGTTCTATATGAATAAAGAGTGAATGCAAGTGTGAAACCAATAAGCGAGCCATGGGGCAGAAGATAAAAAAGATTATATGACCTTGTTAGGGGAAAGTCCAAAGATAGAGGTTTTGCAGTGATAGAGATGATAGCAAGCAAAACGAAAAAGGAAGTCGACTTGAAAAAGAAATCAGAGAAAAGTGATATGGCAAAGTAGTAATAGTTTGCGATTTGTATAATCGAGATCACAGGTGATATCTTTGGTTGGATGTAAAAGACCAAGACTACGGAAAGATGAATAACGAAATAGAACGATTGTTAGGAAAAGGATCGATAATAAGGATGGGAGGGGATGATCGGAATGAACGAGAATAAGTTTAGGAAGCGAAAAAGAAAATGGATTGTATAAAAGTAATATATTCTAAAGGACAAAGCTGTACTGAGTTAAGAATAGGGTTCCTTGTGTGAGGAATAAAGGATTGATTATAAAACGGGAGATAATGAAATAAATTAAGGAGGAAAGTATATAAGGGAATAAGTTGGAAAGAAAAATGTGGCCATGAGTTATGAGTTTACCGTACGACACTAAAGCGATAAAGCAAGGCTATCATCAACGACAAATACGATATGATTATGATTGGTTTTGAAATCAATGTTGAGTGCAACACAAGAGTAAAAGAGTATGAGGCACTAGGGGTATTAGTTGCCCATAAGACTTAGATCCTTGAAAACAAAGATGGCGGGTTAAAGGAAAAATGCATTTACTGTTACTATAAGTTGAGTACGGGAAGGAGAAGAATAACTTGAGATTGGAAGAAAAGGGAAAGAAGATGCTATAAACTCTGAGTATCGAAGAATGGGATAAGTGACAGTACATGGATGGTACGGATAGCTAGACATACTACTATTTCGAGTATCCCTAGGGGACAGAAGTTGTTAATTGGAGCGGATGTAGACATTGACTCATAACTAACGGTTGAGCTAAGTAAAATACATCCTTGTTTGGATTGCTATGTTGGTTATATTACTGGATACAAAACTGCAAGATGAGTATGTTAAGACTTTACACATGAATTACCACAGCTATAAATTATGGGAAATGGCATGAATATGATGCAATATAATAAGGAATGGAAGAAAGGGATATATGAATTCAAGATTTGAATATAAGGTAATGTTATTACCATAACAGGAATCTATAAGTCAGAATAGTTAAATTGTTTCGGAAAAGTTTTAGGTTCGTAGGAACATTGGAAGCAAGTTTCGACGGAAGTTCCGCATCTAAGGGCAGGCCAACACAACCTGCGTCCACCAAGACAGCACCTGCGAGACGCAGGTAGAACCTACGGAGCCGCAGGTGGCGTCGCAGGCCTTGACAGGGAGCAAAGGTCGGTGTTTTAACTTGGGGGCTTGTATGACGATCACTTAAGTTATACTTGGAGACCTGTGATAATGCGCGTGTGAAATTTGTAGATGGTGCCTTCAATAGGAGTGGTGAAGAAAAGAAACAGGACTGGCAGGAGGAGATGTTATAACAAAAATCATCGATTAATAGGAATACGAAGGAGACCATGACATGAAAAGGATTATAAAATAGAGGAAATGGGTGACGATAGGGTGTTTGAACAAGATTCCTGGAGTAAATAAAGGATTAAGGTTAATAGAAAGGATAAATGGTAAAGAGCACCTATAATAATCCAGCGTGAAAAAGAAAGGATCGACAAGTTGTAGTATCAAGAAGAGAAAGGGAAGTAAATGGCTATCGATTCGTCTTTCACGTTATTGGAAGGATACCCAAAGGACGTCAAGAAGCGGCTAGCGAGGAACAGTTAAAATCTTGCAGACCATGATAAGACCCGACAGATGACAAATTACGAATGATGCTTTATGAGGATGAACATGTAAATAAGCATGCCCTATGAAGAGCTTGATGATTAGTGAATATGACTTGTGTAAATAACAAATAGACATCAAATGATCAGTCCAGACAGATTGTAAGTCATGAAGACATGAATACGACTTATGCATCGTCAATAGAAAATGAGAAATGTTCAAGCTAAGTAAAGGTGTAAACAGGGAAAGAAACCAAAGGTAGCAACGTCGGGTTATTAGAAGAAGGGACACAACTTCAGATTATGTTCAAACCAAGCTAATATTTGTGGTGAATATACAGTTCTTTTGATCGTTTCTTCACAAGTACCTGCAGTAGCATTCAAGTAATGCCGTTTCAACCTGTGTTTTATAAATTGCAAGAAACCGAAGACAACAATTTCAAGAGAAATGCACGCCGCCAGAATGCGATCTATGTTGATGATAGAATTAAAAGTAAGAGGAACTACAGGGATAGAGGAAGCAATATGGAGCAGCAAAGTATAAGATAATGGAGAACTCAATTAAGACTTGCCTATGAAAAGGACATCCCTCGAATGAACATCCAAAGGAGGTTGCTAGTCAATTTGGTGAGTATAAAGGTGAGGTTACATTGATGAAAGTATTAAGTTCAGCAAGAAAAATTGTAAAAGGAAAAAAAAATTACTGGGAAACTCCAGCATAGCGTCGTAAGAAGAAGGCGAAATGAAATAAGCTAGCGAAAGGAAGTGACTAAGTTAGCAGCAAGGGCTCTGGTAGCGAAGAAGAGAAGGGTTACAAGAAGAATTCCAGAAAAGATAGCAAAATACTATTGGGAGTCACGTTAAGAACAACTAAGACACTTTCGATAATACATTTAGACCTCCTGGATATCAAGAGCTTAAGGTGTACAGATCGACACAACAAGTTGAAAGGAATTCGATGAGGTTATGTGCGAGCGAAAAGACATTGATGATTAAAATGATCGCAACTCTATTTTAAACATTCGAGGACGAATGTTCCTAAGGGAGGAAGGATGTAACATCCCGTACGTTTATGTTAAGGTGCGTCACGAGTTGATCAAAATGGACTCAGAGGATTAAGGTCATACATGAGGTTATAGATGTAAGACCCCATAAGTTTGACGAATTTTGAAACTATTATATATAGCCTTGATAATGTATGTTCTGTTAAGTGAAACCATTTTGTGAAAAATTGATAAATATGATTTTATGTAGTTAAAATTGCTACTACTTTTTGGTATGCTTTAAATTATACATATGATCTGAGAAAGTTTATAAATGGAATTTTCCTTATTGTAAGAAATTATTTTCTTATAAGAAAAGAAGGTTATCTTTTTACCGATTTGAGAATTAAAAGTATAAAAATTTATATTCTTGATATATGGTTGAAAAAAATAATAGAATTTGATAATATATAAATTTTTTTTCTGATTTCATAATCTTTATGAAATATTAGTATATGTTTAATTTTATAAAGTATTTATGTTTTATTGGTAATACAATTGACCCTTTAGAAGTTTGATAATTTAAGAGAATATTTTTCATAATATAAATATAATAAAAAGGGGATAAGGATCATGGATATATGGATTATTTTCTTGAAATCATATTTGTCAATTGTTGGTGCTTCCACCGCCTAATTTAAAGGCTAAATGGAGGAAACTATCTACTTATCTATGTACACATCATTTTGGGAAAATGTTTTTGGCATTCCCACGTTCACATTCATTTGTAAATAGGAAAATAAAAGGGGCATTTGTTCTCTCTCTCTTTCAAGTATAAGCAAGTCATTTCTTCTCCTTCTCCTTTAAATTAAATGAGCAACGAGTTGCTGCAACTGATTTTGAGGTTTCATGTTTGCGGGTTCTATCAAAAATTCCAAAGCAAATTCGGGATTATTTTGTGTTGAAGTTGAAGCTTTCTTCTTGGTGAAGTATCCTAAGATTAAGGTTGTTCTTGTGTGATTGAGGTAAGATTAAATCTTTTCTCTATGTTCTTGAGTGAGTTAGTTTAGTCTTTAGTCAACTTGTTAGATAAAGAAATTGTGGAAGAGAAGTTAGGATACATACTAGAGCTCTTGTTAGTTTTGTGGACTGATTTGGAATATGATCTTGAGTTATTGTGGCTGGATTTTCTGAAATATAAGTGGGGGTTGATGTTGTTATGTTGTTGTTCTTGAATTTGGAAGAAGAAAGTGTATAAAGATATCGTATACGAAGCGTATATTGGGCTGTTTGGTATATATCTTTGGAAGTTGACGTTTTGAGTTTAAAGAGGCTTATATGAGGTTATTGTTGTTGTTGTTTTTGTTGTTGTTGTTGTTGTTGGTTTTGTTGATTGAGTTGTGGTTGTTAAAGAATGGGGGAAATGCTACCCGTTTCATTTTAGAATCGATTTATCGTTTGGTATACGCGATATACAAGCGTCGTTTAAGTTTATACATGTATTCCTTCGTTATATGATTGGCGTAATAGTTACGGCGAGTTCGTTGTTGGATTGCATTGAAGACTTGAGGTATGTTAAGGCTATCCCTTTCTTTCTTTTTGGCATGAATTACATAAACGAGCGAACGATGAACATACATGACTCCAATGAATTCTAGTTCTCAGCGGTACTTGACATGGCAGTTGTCTTTGATTCTTAAGTGTCGGTTCATTCTAATCATTCTATTAAGTCCCAGATGATGATATAGTTTGCATATGGTTGCTCATGATATTCTACTCGTGCATGCTGTTAATATATCATTCATCGAGTCCCGGGCCGGGTACGTATTCATGCACAGTTTCATTGCATTGTTCACCGAGTCCCTCACTAGAGGGTCGGGTACGGTATATATATGATTACTTCACCGAGTCCCTCACTAGAGGGCCGGGTACGGTATATATTTATATTTCACCGAGTCCCTTACTAAAGGGCCGGGTATGGTATATATTTACATTTTTAGTCATTGCCTTTGGGGCTACTTACATGGTTATTCTCCCGCCCCCGGGGCTATTCATATTACAGGTGGTTTCTCATACTTTCATTATAGCTTATATCTCATTCTTTATGATTACTGCTGCCTTACATACTCGGTACATTGTTCGTACTGACGTCCCTTTGCCTGGGGGCGATGTGTTCATGCCACACAGTCCCATATTGTTTTGCAGGTAAAAGTATTCAGCTAGGATGGTTGGCTATCAGCTGGGATTGGCAAACTCCATTTTCTTCCTGGAGCATTGCCGAGTCATTATGATTATCATATGTTTGTACGGGTATGTCGGGGCCCTGTCCTGACTCATGTGATGCAGGTGTTTACTCTTAGAGACTTTGCAGACAGTGTCCTGTGGTTAGTATGTTAAGATGTCATGCGTTGAGTAAAGCGACCATGTAGGCCGATATGTCAGTTTGACTTATTCGATTTTTGATTAATTGAGTATCGTTCGCAAATTTCTATGGTTTGACTGAAAGTACTTTATTATATGTCCAGTTTCATTATGTGAATGCCAGAGGGTTCGCTCAGCTCTAAGTAAGAGTTGGGTGCCCATCATGCCCTGATGAGATTGGGGCGTGACAGGTGGATTCAGAATTTGAAGTTTATTGGTAATTCTTACGACAATCCCAAATTAATTTATAATAATAATTGTCTCAATATTTATAAATATTTAGTGTACTTCTTATTATATATATAAGGTATTGACAAAATCTACTGGCTTCCTATTAACCCGTAAGTCCTACCCTACATCCACCACTGATTTAAATAGTAAGATACTAAAAATGATAACTAACCTACTACTATCATGGATTAAACTGCAGTAATAGTATAAAATGTTTTTACATCATCCGTGTATATAATTTAAATCTTCTCTCTCTATATACATATACACACACAGAGACTGCGGGGTTTATAACTTTCACAACAAGTATTAAGCGAAATAAGTTTATGAGCAAATTAGAGTAATGTTTCTACCATAATAAAATCATAAATAAAGTGAAATAAACCATGATAAAAAGGAAAAGGATTTAAAGAAAAGGGAAAATCCTCCTCCTAGCGTTTTTCTTTCATCCTAGATAAGCATACAATCTATAACCAGAATTTTGAAAAGGTCAGTTCGTATTTATTTTTGCGTGTGACTTTAATAGAACTCAATCTCTAGTAGAATTCCAAAAGGCCCGTCCCTTCTTTTTGTTAACTATAAAATATGGAAAACGTTATATATCTTCAACGCAGACAAGAAAAAAAAGATCAACAATTGATTGTTTTCGCCAACTTATATTTTATTTGCAATTAATGGCTGGACATGATGTGATCACACAATTACCAACTGGTTACAGATTTTTGCCCACTGATGAGGAGTTGGTTAAACATTACCTTGTCAACAAGGTTCATTATCAACCTTTTCCAGCTCTACTGGTTAAAGACATCAACGCAAAGGAATTTTACAGCAAATCTCCTGACACTCTTGGTAATATTATTCTTTCCTTTTTATTCATTTTCATCTTTGAACAATCTACTATCAAAAACGAAAAGGCCTGAAGTGTCTTGTGTTGGAAAACTCAGGAAAAATGCCTACAATTTCTCGTAGCTTGAGGCGTGTTAAAGATATTGTTCTTACGGATGTCTCGCTTGGTGTAGGTGTATACCCTAGGATTCAACAAGTTCTTCTGGTACAAAACTAGGAGCACAAAAACTAACAAAGATTTATTTTGATAGAAAATCTAGCAAAAAGAACGAGAGCATTTTCTCTCTTCTTGGTCTGTATTTGCCACCAAACGAAAAACCTGAAATTATATAGGTAAAAGAATACCATCTCATAAGAGTTTTTGATGTATTCTGTCTCTTTTTTACGGAAGAAGACTTCATTTTATATGGATGAAAAAAAATCATCTTTTGTCCTCATGAAATAGCTCTAACAGATTGTCAATAAAGAGGCTAAAGAATATGCAATAAATAGTAATAAAGGGTCTGTCACAAGAAGTAATAAAGATGATTAATGGCTACTAAAGAATAAAGAATATGCTATAACTTATTTTGAGATATAAGAGTTATTTTTCCAAAATCGTTAACCATTATCCTTACTCATCCATACAAATAGCTGGGTCGTTCCTCCGGCTCAATCCTGGCATTCATCATAATGGGAAGGCAAATATCATAAAGACAAGGCATATTGGGTAGGAGATTAAAGCTTCCCATGGTAATTATCGTATTCTTTATCCATTCTAAGAAGTCATGGAAAGAGTTGGAAACTCACTTCAAGGAGATGTTCTATTTTCAAATCAGTCCTTCTTGGCTCTCTCGTGGTACACTCCTGTTCCTGCTAAAACGTTTTTTCCCTCGGTGAGGGATGACTCAATGCTATCTTAGGATATAGAGCTAAAAAATCTGAATTGAGATCTCATCTATCAATTCATTAAGTGGAGGCCGCTATTCACTCTGATCTTCGAGATCCATTGCCTACCTTGGGACGAAATCCATTGTCTACATTGGAAGAAATGTAGATGATAGGCCTTTACGTCTTAACAGTCCCAATATTGATGTCCAATGTTTATAATAATTTAATATAATTAATTTCATTATGTTTTGTTTAATAAATAAACATGATATTTCAAGGAAAAAATAAGTCATGTAGTGGAAGAGACATAATTCAAATGAAAATAATACTCATTTGTAGAACTACAAACAAATAATGTTAAAGAGAATAAAATTGAGCATATTTTTTCTATACAAGCTTGCGTATTCAGAAACAAACTTTGTCATTGATTTTTTTTTTTTTTTTTTTTGGGTTTTGGATTTACAGTGAAAAATATGTGTGGCGAAGGAGAATGGTACTTCTTCATACGTCAAGATGAGTATTTTAGAGGAAATATAGGAAAAATTCGGATTGTTGGAAATGAGACAGGTTTTTGGCAATGCTTTGGAAAAGAATTTCCAATTTATAATTCAGAAGGAGATGTGGTTGGCTTCAAGGTTAATTTGAAATATTGTTCTGGATCGGCAAAGAAAAGTACTTGGACAATGGAAAAGTACCGTCTAAGATCTGAATGTGGCACTCATGACAACGAGGTAACTATACCAATTTGAAAACTATGCCTATTTCCCTTGCAATTTGTTTGAATTTTCAGTTTTGTCCTCATTTTTATAATAATTGGAATAATAAATAATTTTGAACCTTATAGTTTCCCGAGAGTTGATTTTCTTCATATTTCATAAATGACTTTACCTTTTCCAAGTAGAGTCCACGTAATTTATCATTTCCTGGACAGTGGCGAAATGCTATCAAATATTGTTGAAAGTAGGGGTGTACAAAGAAAATCAAGAAACCGCACCAAATCAATAATTCGAATCAAACCGAAAAAAAAAACCGATCATAATTGGTTTAGTTTGATTTTAACTAAAAAAATGCCAAACCGAACCAACCAACCTGACATTACATGTATACAATTTTAAAATATCTTTCACACATAAAATTATTTATTTATAATGTAATTTATAAATATTTCTTAAGTTTTTTCATAGTTTTTGTCTTTTAACATGTTATTTCAAGCTTAGTCCAATAAGTTTTATAGCTCATAGATGTTAGTAACTCAAATAAAGTCAAAACCAAATCAATCCTAATGCTTACAAAAGAAATTCAATTCTAACACTAGGAATGACAATAATGCTTGATATGTATTCTTTAGTTTTGCATTGGTTTAGACAGTATATTTACATAACTTAATTTTATTTTTTCTTTTGTCATGTGATTAATACTTATTTTAGCGTAACTTTATAATTTTAGATTATGATCATTCTCATTATGGCTTATTCATTAGCAATATTTGTTTTATACGATTTCATTATCTTTTTGTTTAATATTTATTACAATGTTATCATTCATCTTACTTTTTGTGTTATTTTCTTTAGAAACACCTTAAATATATAGTTGTCTCTTACTAGGACTAAAGAAATATTTGAAGTAGAAGCTATATATTTTGTATGAAGAGTTTTCCGGAGAAAATCCGAAAAACCCGAGGTTGAAAACCCCGACATTTATTAGTTTTGTTTGGTTTATAGATTTAAAAATCTGACACAATTGGTTTGGTTTGGTATTTGAAAAATCAGAACCAACCCGGTCCATGTACACCAGCAGTTGAAAGTTATTAATTAGCTTTTGCATTTACGTATATTGTTGGAAGTTTATTAGAATAATTAGGTTGTTTTTATATTTTATTTTTGTTTAATTTTTGGAAAAACTTGTTTTTGTTTTTTGTTAAGGTAGAAATAGAGTACCTATAATATTGCCACACTAGAATGAAAATATCTTGCATTTATCTCTTTATAACATTATTAAATTATATATTTTCTGAAACAAAGAAATATGAATTCTGGTTTTTGGCTAGTTTCTAATTCTCCTTTGTTTCTTTTGGTACAGATGGAAGAATGGGTTCTTGGAAGAATTATAAGAGGAAAAAAGAAAGATTACACCAATTGTCTGTAGAGCTTTTGTTTTCTCAAGGGAGAGAAATGAAGTTAACATTCTTTATTTATTTATTTACAATTCTTTATTGATTCTTTATAATAATAATAATAACAAGAATGATGTAACTAAGCCAAGTTCTTTGTTTTTTCTCTTGTACGAATAACTTGGCTAGAACAGAAATGCTTTTTTCCATTTTTCCACAAAATGATTAAATTGTAATCAATAAATTTATGATTTAATTTTACAATTATACCTCTACATACTTGTCTCTATATACTTTTTTTTTTCTCCTGTTCCTTTCTCCTTTTAGGCTTTTCTTTCTGGTTGATTTAATCACGTTTTCTCAGCATTTAACAACCACATCCACAAGCCAATCAGTGCCCACAACATAAGAGTTATAGTGACAAAGTTATTTTACAAGACAACATAACCCATAACTTAGTGACACTCCATCACGAATGCAAACTCTACTTGGTTATCAAGTTAAATGCAAGTCCTGACTAAATAAGAGAAGATGAATTAAACTTAGTAATTGATATCTGTCAGCAACTTTAGCTATTTATTATGTAACTAGTCAACTTATATACGCTTCGCGCGGTTTACTAATAAACAAAATAATCTTCTTTCTAATAACAAAATATTGGAAATATGTTAAACATACTTTTTGGTCTCCAAATTAAAAAAGATTAAATTTGAAGTTCTAATCCATATCATTAACATTTAATTTTATTTTTTCTCCAATTTTCATCACTTAAGAGATTTTAGTCTGGTATAAATACTTGAATTTTTAAATCTATATAGGCCAAAATTATATTTATTTTTCTTAAAACAGACGTGAAAAGAAGGAATACTATTTCAAGAAAAATTAATCGTTTATATGTTTGTACCTCATGATACTCAAATCTAATTCTAAGCAAGATTTCCAAACAAACCCTTAATAAATGCATATAAGTAGGTATTAGGACATGATATGATTGGAAGTTTGAAAAAAGATAATATTTCAATTCGAAAATGAAAAAAGGTATTTGAAAATTATCGTATCTAACTTCTTTTTTGAAATTGTGCGAAGACAATAACCAATAACAACAAAATAGAATGAAAAAGAAGAAGGTAAAAACCTGATATTTCTTCCTTGTCTAGCTTCAAGTAAAGAGACTCGAGATATAATAAAAACGCAAACCCCTAAACAAAGCTTACAAATTTCCCATGATTTTATTTGATTAAAAAAAACATAAGTAATACTCCCTCGGTCGCGATTTGTTTGAAAGTTGACTAGTTTCGGGAGTCAATGTAACGACCCGTTTGGTCATTATTGCCTTTTCGGTGCTTTTGACACTTTTCCGAGCTTGTTTAGCTCACATTTGATCCGAGGAGACCGTTGACATGCTTCCTGAGGTCTTTGGATATGATTTGGGTGACTTTGTGGGAAATTTGGACTTTAAGCGAAAAAAAGAGTTGATTTAAAGCTGACTTTTGGGTAAACGGACCTTTTTCGAGAATCTGTTGATTCTGAGAGGTCCGGATGGCCTTTTAGAACTTGTGTGTATATTCGGTTCGATTCCCAATGCACTCGGATACATTTTGGGACATGGGTTGGGAAGTTCGTTTTGAGGTATTGGGGGTTGACTCGGTCAACGAGACCTCCGTTGGGAATGGCGAGGCCACGAGTGCATTAGTAGCATGTTTTTATGTATGTCAGCATATATGGTTTGTGAGTAGATGGTCTTGGGTGATAGTCAGAATTTCGAGTTGAGTTGATGAAACTTGAGCAGTTTTTGGTGTCTGGTGTCCCGCTATAGCGGCACCAGGTCCGTGACAGCAGTACCGCTATAGTGGTGACCCTGCCGCTATAGCGGCCTGTGTATTTGGGCAAGGATCATGGAACCGGGACAGCTAAAACGTTAGGGTGAGCGCGGAAGCTGTTGACGAGCAGTTGAGTTTATTAAATGTGTGTTAAAAGCCCTAAGTCTTTCATTCAATACCACTCCAAAAATAGAGCTATTGGGAGCATTTCAAGGCATTTCTTAGGGGAAAATCATTGTGGTAAGTCCTTCCATCTCCATTGCTATTCCATATCCCATTAATCATCATTAGAAATCTCTATATCATGCTAGTTTCATTTAGAACTTGAGGATTGAAAGAGGAATTTATGGGTTCTTTGTTCTAGACTATAAAACCTTGAATTATTGATTGAGTTAGCTTCATTAAGCATGGAATTGATGATTAGAAACTATTATTGCATAATTTATTCCTAATTAGTGGCTAATTTATGGAATTGAGAGCTAGGGTTTATACCCAAAATTGGGGGTTTTGCCTAGAATCTGAATTTGAGTAATTCATAAGTTCTCCTAGCTTATAATTGATGGAAATTAATCACCTAGAGTATTAATTTCATGTTGAGACCTATAGATTCCTAATTTCATCTTATTTCATGTTGAGACCTATAGATTCCTAATTTCATCTTTTTAGTTCATAAACACCATTCCATAGGTTGGGATTTGGATCTTGAATAGAAGTAAGGTTTGAATAATGATTATTCTTGATTCTAATTTTCTAATTCGGATATGACTAGACTTTCATTATATCGAGACACAAAGGAAGGGAAAGACTAAGGTTTGACTATTGGAGATTTGTGTTCGGCTTTTCAGGTAGGTTATGGTTTACCTTATGGTGAGACTTTGGTTAGCAAAGCGTATATTTAGATGATATTGTCAGAAAATGCATGCAAACCTCCGGGTACGAAGTTGGGTTGGATATTGCCTTAGGTTGGGCCCTGTTGAATGATTTGGGGGCTAGCCACCCCGTTGCGTTGTTGACTTATCTTGTTCTATTTACTTATTGGCTTGATTGCCACGTTGAGACATTGGATATTGATGATTAGTGACATATCATGATTATGATATTGCGGTACCTTACTTTTATTTGATATTGAGATAAGAATTGTGATTTCATTGTGGCTTATCATGTAGCCTTATTATTGATATTACTTGTGTGCCATGTGTGGTACTGTTTGGGATTGAATTGGTTATTTGATATTACATTGCATCATATTCATACTCATTTCCCTGATACATTGATTTTGCCTTATTATGGAATTGAAGATGGAAAGTAAGAAGGAAATACAGATGCATTGAGACACATTTGATATGAGTCATCTCTAGGCTATATGTGGAGTGACCGTGTTATATCCCGTACTTTTGCGTATTCGGGAAATTTGGAAATAATTGTGACTTGTAAGAATAAGGCAATATTTTGATTTTGATCAATATGTATGTTGTTGTTCTTGAAAAATATAAACGTGAAATATGGAGGAAGGCCAAGGGAAAAATTGGAATTTTGGAAATTAGTTCCGGGAATTTCAAACAAGATTTATAACCAATTGGGCTCAAAAAAAAAAAGAAGGAAAAAATCAAGGCCCAACCCAAGG
>NC_081350.1:58929047-58944823 GCF_029784015.1 Lycium ferocissimum
CATTATCATCACACGGTGTTTTATCCACTGAAAATCAGGTTACTAAATGGCAAAAATCGAATGAGAATGAAATTAAATGTAACATAGAAGCTAGCTTTGATATTCACTGTGGTCTGGTGGGGGTGAGCATGTTGATACGCACTGCTAGGGGAGATTTCATTGGCGCGCAAGCAAGGTTTTTCAATTAAGTACCTAGCCCGTTAGTTGCAAAAATTATGGACGTTCTAGGAAGCTCTCAGTTGGTTGAAGAGCGGCTTTGCTAATAGTCTACGTGTCCGTCAAGTGGGCGGCCGGCCATATAAATGCGGTCACATGGGGCGGGCGGCCTGTAGTTAGTGGGTCGGGTTGGGGGCCGAGTTGGAGGGGGAAAGGGGTGTCGGCCCACCCCCACCCGAGTAGGTACATAGTGGGCTAAGTGGGCCGGGCGGGCAATTGGTGGCCGGCGGGATTTTAATTATTTTTAAAAAAAAATTCTAATAATAATATTTATTAAGTTTGATACTTTAAAATCTAGTTGTTGTCAACTTTATTTTAACCATCAAGTCCTTAAATTATACTTCATATTTCAATCTATAAATACCATTCATTCTTCATATTATCTCACAATTCCCTACTCTCCTCTTTCCCTAAATTTCCTACTCATCTAAATCTCTCTCTCTCTCTCTCTCTCTCTTCCAACTTCCAAGTTCAAATTTCAAAATTTAAATTTAATGGATAATGATAATCCTCCACCTTCTCATCTAGTCCAAAGATCAATTTCAAGTCCGGTGTGGTTGATTTTGAGCGAGTAGACGAGGAACATGTTAAATGTCAACATTGTAGTCAAATATATCTCCATAAGTCCGAACCGGTTTTTGGGGATACAGGTTCGTTACGTAGGCACTTGGACAAAAGGCACAAAATTGAATTTTGAAGTTTATCTCTTCTTTAAATTTCTCTATCGATGCTAGCGTTTTGAACTTTTCATTTGTAATAAGTTAACCGTTCAAGTTTGTATGTTTTGAATTTGCAATGTTATCAATTTAAGTTTGAAGTTTTATTTTAAATTACTTATGTAGTCTTATATCACATTCTCAACTTTTTATAATTTTTAGCACTTAAATAGCCGTTGGGAGTCTTCATTCCAACAATATATTCAAGATATACACAAATATACCATTTATATATAAGATATACACAAATATACCACTTAAATATTTTTTTTTAAAAAAAATTAATTCGAAGTGGGCGGGAGGCGGGCGCGGGCCGAACTCGGGGGCTGTTGGTCGGCCGGGCTACCGGGCTAAATGGCATGTCCGACACAGGCCCCTAATTTTTTTCACTAGCCCGACCCCCAACACCCTTACCGGTTGGGGGCCGGCCGGTTAGGTGGGCCGGTCCCGTGCCGACCCGGCCCAATTGACAGGCTTAGTCCTACGGTGATTGAGCAGGTAATCAACTAGTTCATCAAGCTCTCGAAGGAAACATTTCATATAATTCTTATTTTGATTTTCTTGTTTATGATTGTAAAACACTAATAAAAGTTTTCAATTAGTGTCTGTTTCTCTAGTTAGAAAATCACTGAATCAAGCCTTCACTCTTTAGCTAGGACGGCTGTGTTTCTATGTCTGGTTTAATAGAACAGGAGTCTGTCCCACCCTCTTTTATTTCTGATGCACTTGCTTCTAATTTGGTAATAATTCCGAAGACACATTTCAAAAAAAAAAAAAAAACCTGCCCCTTGGTGTTTCCATTTTCATCTCAATTTTTGTTTTGTATTCTAAAAGAGACGATGAGAAGCATAAGAGGATCACAAAAGTACAATAGACTTCCATGTGTTTCCTGCGCCCAACTAGTTTTTGTAATAGGGGGGAAAAGAACAAAATGCATGTGAAGATACGTGGCTGGCTGTGTTCAATTTACCCAAACAAGTCCCATACATTCCCTGCGCACCTTCACATGAAACATAATTATGCACTGCACTTTTTTTAACCTTCTGCGTTGGTTCTCCTGAGGATGTATTGCCTTTTTCTCCATATACTTGACAGTGTAATATTTTTGTTTACCAGAATAGCTGAACGCGTGTGAAAGAGTCCCACATAGGCTATTCAAGGATTGGTCCCTTTAATATGACCTATGCAATCCTAAGTTTTTGAATTAGTTTGAGGGGCAAAGTTCATATTTTTAGAAATCACAACAAGACCCATGCCAGTTCTCGTATTGACGGATGATCGATCTCTTTAATATGACTTAGCATGGACGATCCTCATCTTTTGAGATAGATTTTGAGTTGAGTTAGGCCAGTTAAAGTCTTGTTTCTTCCGCAATTAACAAACAATAACTTACTCTTTTTCAAAGGCACATTCAAAACTTAAGCTTATGAATTTTAATAACAATATCAAATTAATATACAATAATAACTAGGCCAATTAATGGACTCGGTTCTCCAAATACTTTTATACATTTAACGAATTTTTAATAAAAATATTTGCTCTAAATAAAAGTTACTCAGATTACGTGAATCTATAACTATTGCGCTAGATTCACCTCTACTCTTTTTTGCACGTGGAACATGTTTTAGCACTCGCTCTGCCTAATTTATGCGATACAGTTCGCATTTCGAGAGTCAAACAAGAAAAATTTTGTCCGTGATTTATTTGTATGCCCTTTAAATATTTTAAATTGTTAATTATTGTAACTTATAATACTTTTTATTTAGTTTGACCGCGATTTGTTTGTAAGCCCTTTAAATATTTTAAATTGTTAATTATTATAACTTATAGTACTTTTTATTTAGTTTCTAAATATGTAAATTATTTTTCAAAAAAAACTTAAAGATTGTACATCCGAATTCTCAATCAAAATAAAAAAATTTGACTCTCAAAATTTAAACTGTATCACATAAATTTGGACAAAGCTATATTATCGTAATACAGAGTAGTGTCATAATGCGGCATTTTGTTTGCCTTAGTTTTATATTGTATCGCCTCCTCATACAAATACAATTTAATTGGTTTAATGCGTATATAATGCTGATTTTACACGACTAGCCCCCCAAAGTCCAAAGTGAGCATTAAAACAATTGATTTGTGATGACACCTACAAATGATCGCGACTTTTACCCGTGATCAACGCAAAGTGATTTCATAGATTTTATGATGCTTTCTTTACTTATATACCCTTCCTCTCTCCCTTAATTGCGTAGTTACCCCTTTCATGTCCCTAACTTGGTAACTGTTTTTTTTTTTTCCCGATAAATCAAGATTTTCATTTCATAATTAAATAGGTGTTTCTTCCAGGGCAATGCCTCGGGCAATGCCTCGGGCAACCCCATTAGTAGCTATAGTAGCAGTTACAAAAACTTCTGGAATAATATTCCAGCGATGTCTGTTAGTAGCAATTACATTGGGGTCATTCAAATTACAAAAGGATCTAGCATATGTAGTTCCTTCCATGTCTGCCCAAAAACTTACAGCTGCATACATGGTTGGAACTACCAATGTCTTCTTTTCTCCAAAAAACTTCCTTTTTGCTCCTTCCCCGCTTGGTCGTACCGCCCACCGAGTTCTCGCTCCCCGTAGCTAGTCCTATGCCGCTTCCCCAACTTCTCTAGCAAGCACCTGCGTTCAAGAATCAAAGGGGTATAAGTGTCATGGCCTTGCTCTAAGATAGTTAGTACCTCTGTTGAGTCACATTCCACTTCAAGGGGTAAGAGCCTTTTTTTCAAGTGCTAGCACCTCCACTAGCCGTTTATTGGTCCGCATGAATAATAGAAGAGTTTGGCAGTCCTTTGGTAAAGCCTATGATCCAATTTCCACTGCTTTTTCTGATTACTCCCCCAATCCCTCTTATCCCAGTTTTTCCATGGAAGGCTCCATCAGTGTTTAGCTTATAGAAGCCTCTTTCCGCGCGGGGGGGGGGGGGGGTGTTCCATTACAAGTTAATGGTGACATTGTTGCTGGGTATAGCAGGGTTTCTTATGAGCATGGTATATTCTAAGGCGACACGGTGGTGGCGTAGCTAACGGGGTCATGCGGAGGTGATTGAAATGGTTCCTATTCCTATTGATCCGTATGTTCCGGGAGGCGAATGGAACGATAGGTCATTCCATTTCAAGTCGTTGTTGTACTGCTTGTTTTTTTTATGATATCCCAGGTTGCTTGTCAGTTACCAGGATCAGGGGTGATCATGTTGTCCTCAGAGTCAGTGGAGGTTTGAGCACACGTTTCATTCCAGAAGGCGGTAGCAATGGGGCATTCAAAGAAGATGTGATTCAAGGACTCATTTTGTGCATTACACGCATTACATTGCTAACAGACGTTGGGGATGGGGATTTCTATAGAGGAGAGATAGTTGTTTGTTGGGAGTCTGCCATGGTTAAAGGTCCACAGGAAGAATTTAAGCTTGTTAGGGACTTTAAGCTTTCAAATCCAGTTAAAGTCTTTTGGCATAGCCTGATAGGAGTTTCTGGCATTGGAATCAATAATGCTATAGGCAGATTTGGTGCTGAACTTGCCACTACTATAGAGGTTCCAAGCAATGGTGTCATCTTTGTTAGAGTTGGCAGGGATAAAAGTGTTTTGAATTGCCTCAATGATGTTGGTGGGAGCTCAAAGGGAATGAGGTGGAGGTGCCAACTGCTGTCATGGTAGACATCAGTGTCGCTCCCAAACGCACAGGCAAGCATACGTGGTCGTACAAGTAATATAGTAATTTTAGAAATCAGATGTCGAATCCACAAGGACTTATGATTAACCGTCAACTAAATTATGCAATCCGAATTATCGATACAAGAGATGAAATCTGTAGATTATAATTATAATCTAACTAAAAATAAAATAAAATAAATAATGAACTTCAACATTTTCATTCCTTCTCTTTTGCTTTGTATTCTTTTAGTGGATTTTGCCTAACATTTTCATTTCAGGTGCACTTCCCATCTCTTCAGCACAACAACTCCATACAATCATTTCTTATTTCTTCATGTAATCCATTCTTTTACTTTGCATAACTTCAATCATTACCATCATAATTATTTCAATCATTAGCCACTTTTCCCAAATGTCTTCCACGTGACTTCTCTTTTGCCTTTCTTTACTTCATCCAATTTTTGTTGTAATATCTTCATTTGTGCAATGCTGTAGTTTCCACGTAAAGTACCTAAATTCCTCAATAACGCAGATTTTAGCTGGATATTGAAAAATCAATATTAGTTAGGTATATTTAATGTATTTAACTCTCCAAACAAGATAGAAACATGGGTAAAACATGACGGTTAGGCGTATAAATACCCCTAAGATCACCACCCCACACTTAAACCTTTGTTCGTCCTCGAACAAACAATTAACATACCTACTTCACTTATGATTCGCTGAATGTTACCAAATTGAACAGGTCTACATCAAATTAAGGTCACTACGACAGTTTAAACATATACGAGCAATAATCTCAAGCACAACATCAATTTCAAACGTGCCAACGACTGTCTCAAAACATACTAACCTCTAAAACTGACTCGTTCATATGAATATAGGCAAAAATGGTCATGCCGCCTAGCAAAGGAATCAAACATGTCACCAATTTCTTACCAATTATGTGCCCTCACTTCAAAGAGAGTTGTCCAAAAATTTTCAATCAACACACAATACGGGCAATTACGCTCACTCTCACAAGAAAATTCACATGCTCATACGACGCACCATAGGCTTGCCCTTAATGTCATACTCTATTAACAAAAGCCTATTAAGTATAGGATCAAATAGGACTTTTATGGTTGTAATGTCGGCTAAGGGATGAGTAGGAATTATTTGAGCAAATAGTGACTAACCTCCCTAAGCACTTTAAGACATACATTTTATCATCCTGATGTGCTTCCTATTGTTTCATCAATATTTCAACCATTCTTTTTCACTTCACCTTATGCACCCTTTAACATTAAGCACTCTCTTTATTTCTGCATACACCATTAGCAAAGAGCAATTCTTTATTGTTCATCTTTTTTCAAGTAGAACACAAATTATTGTTATATCATTTTTTTTCTGCTCCCTACTAGCAACATACACTAACAATATTCAAACAAGTGCACCCTCCACCTTTTTTTTTTCTTTCTAGTTTCCACCTCAACTTCCCTTTATATATACTTCCCAATTACTTTCAAGCACTAAATTTCTAAAGTGCTTTAGGAGTTCGGGATCAAATATTACAAGTTATAGCAACAAAGGGAATGGTTAAAGATTTGGCTATCAAAGAAAATAGGCTAAAGGCTCAAAATGGGTTACAAAGCATATCACATATGGGTAGGCAAATAGATGGTCAAAAATTATGGCTAACAAAGAAATGCCTATATCATCTCCTAACTTAACACACCTAGTTTCACTTTGTAGACATACCGGGCAAGTTTTAGACATCAATATGAGACATGAAATATATAAAAAAAACTACTCACCACACACGACACACTCATGGTTCAAGATGGATCCACATCGACCCTCTACTTAGCAAACAATGACACGAATTCAAGCAAGCATTTTTAAGCCAACAATTTTATCAAAGAGTCAAGTAGAAGAGCTTGGGTGTTCTGAAACAAGTTATTATTTTTAAGCATAGTTTTACTTTCAAAAGTTCGAGAATTGCTCATGTTGTCAATAGTGTACCTAATCTCGAGCACCTAGCATTCAATTGGTTTCAAGGGCTCTCATCTCCACCTTCTCCTTAAAAAAAAAAAAAAAAAAAAAAAACTAATCCTAATTTTTTTTAAAAAATTGACCGGTTCAAAGGCCCCCCTTTGGAAAAGAACCAAGGCCATAAGAAAAACCAAGGGATGGATGATGTATGCCGCTAATGAGGGACAAAGAAGCTATTAAAGAAAAATAAAAGAAATAACAAAGTAAACTCTTTTTGAAATTTTCTTGGTTTTCCTTTTTTTTTTTTTTTTTTTTTTTTTTTAATAAGGCTAAAAACTAAAAAACCAAAAATCCTATGGCATAATCATCATTGACCTCACAGTATCGGAAATACCCCATCCCACACTTGAAAGTATGCATTGTCTCAATGCATGAATAACAGAGAAAAAATTAAAACAAGGATGAAAAATACTCCCTGAGATCCTCTAGGGCCTAACTACCAACGTAATCCTCAACATCAAGGGTCGACACGACCCCACACTTAAGTCCAAACATGCTCCTCAGCTTTTAACTTCGGGTACTCATACTTTCCCTAATCTTCAAAATAAAAACAAAACAAAACGTAACACTATAAAAATAAAATGAAATAAAAATTAAATACAAGCTGGGTTGCCTCCTAATAAGCGCTTGATTTAACGTCGCGGCAGGACGTGAACCAGCTTGTTCCTCCACTGCGAACTTATGAATTGAACCCCAAATTTTACTTTAGGCTTTCGGCTATGATTCAGGGGTAGTGGTACATATCCAATTGAGCCAGGTAACCAATCTAGTCTTTTGCACCTCTTGGCCTTTTGATGAGGGATGTAATTCTATCTTTCTGGTTCAACAAATTCAAGAATATAGACACTTTGTCCCTCATCCCTTGATTCCACCAAAGGTTCAAATGGATTGATTTTTATCTCACTATCCAAACACAGTGTGGAAAAATGATTGGAATGAATTCCAATGCACACAAACTCATGAATTGCATTACTATTTACATCCTCACATATACACAGGCTAGAGTTACACTCTACTTTTAGCTCCTTAATTTGCCTTTTAAGTTCTTTTTCAGCTACACTCAACTTACCACTAAACTGTTGAGCTTTAAACGCATCAATCTTTGCACTTAAATCCTCATTCAAGTAGTGAACAACCAAACAAAAATTTTCATGCTCATCTAAGAACTCAATCTTTTCTTTAGCTATGTGAGTAAAACGTTTTGAGATTATATCATGTTGAGCAGCATATATTTTAAAGTTGTACTCCAAAGATGCCAAGTCTTGAAAAGATGAAAACGCCATATAAAAGAAAATACACAAAATAAAATAAAATAAAAACTTGTAAAGAGAAAAGGAAAAGTCTAATCTAGAGAAACAGTTAATTTCTAAGTCCCCTGCAACGGCGCCAAAAACTTGTTGCTCCTAAACGCACACCCAAGCGTACGTGGTCGCACAAGTAATATAGTGATTTTAGAAATCGAATGTCAAACCCACAGGGACTTATGATTAACTGTCAACTAAATTAAATGATCCGAATTATCGATACAAGAGATGAAATTTGTAGGTTGTAATTATAATCTAACTAAAAAAAAAATAATGAACTTCAACCAAAAAAGAGCGAGTTTTTATATTATAGATGATATGAAATCGATCTAGGGCTATGGGATATCTGACAATCATTGTATTCTTCAATTGATTCAACTTCTTAATTTATCTAGTTTACTGATTGACAGGGTTGATATTACAACTATGAATCTCTCGAGTCCTCTAGCCGCCCATTTGTATTACTTTCACGCCTATATCTCTATGGTCATGAACCTTCACACAAATGCATTTATATTTCCTGTATATCAACCAAGCAGGGCGAACTAGGTATATCTCTATCCTAGTCGCAAATCTGCTCCCCGATGCCCAGGGTTGAGATCCTACTCTATTTAACCCTATTGCTATCTCAGTATTCCTCTCTCGAGTTCAATCTAAGAATCAAAGTAGTATTCGATAGTTGATCAGACAATCAAATAATTAAGCGCAGGATTAAATAAATAAACCAATACGATAAACTAATTAATTGAAATCAATATTCGAATAACAAAGTTCATGAAAGAACCATAACCCTAGAACGAGAAGTTTAGCTCCACATAGACATGGAGGAAAAGCATCAGATCATTCAAAAAAAATAAAAATATAATACCTTGCAGTAAGGAGAAGAAAAGATAAAACCTAATAAACTCCAGCATCCACGGCGGCTCCTAACTCTCTCTAGGTCCAAAGTTTTGAACTAGTGGTTAGAAGTTGTCCGAAATTGTGTAAAACCCGTCTTATGGAAAATTTGTAAGTGTAGGAAAAAGTCCAAACGAAATAACCTAATCCAAAATAAATTAGAATATTTTTGAACTCCGAACTCGTGGCCTAGCTGAGCGAGCCACAAAGCAAGGCAGTGCCTCGCTATGGGTTTCGCTCAGCGAGGGTTGCTGCTAGGTACGTAACTTTTCCACATCAATTCCTTTTCTTTTGCTTTGTATTCTTTTAGTGGATTTTGCCTAACATTTTCAGTTCAGGTGCACTTCTCATCTCTTCAGCACAGCAACTCCATACAATCATTTCTTATTTCTTCATGTAATCCATTCTTTTACTTTGCATAACTTCAATCATTAGCCACTTTTCCCAAATCTTCCACGTGACTTTTCTTTTGCCATTCTTTACTTCATTCAATTTTTGCTCTAATATCTTCATCAGTGCAACGCTGTAATTTCCACGTAAAGTACCTAAATTCAACAATAGCGCTTATTTTACCTTGATATCGCAAAATCAATATTAGTTAGGTGTATTTCATGCATTTAGTTCTCCAAACAAAATAGAAACATGAGTAAAACATGACGGTAGGCGTATAAATACACCTAACATTAATCAGCTACTTTTATGTTGTCCATGCCTAAGGGAATAGGGCCAAGGATGCAGCTTCTAATGGTTCCTATGCTAGGGATCCAATTACTGTACCAGAAATTAATGCACTTGCCATTGTGGATGACATTTGTGATTCCCTTGCTGCAGATACTCCAACCTTGGAGGATGGCTTTCCAAGGTCTGGAGTGGATGGTTTTGGGGTTCTGTCCCAGTCTGCAGTGTTCGGCAAGGAGGATTGAGGCCCAGTTGGAGTTAGGACTCTTAAGAAGTCTCCAAGCAAAGCTTTATTTTTAGATTTGGCTTTCTGGATTCCCATTCACTACAACGTTCTATTTTTTCTCCGTAATGAATCAATTTCCAACCGAACACAGTTAGCATTCATTATGTAAATCTTTTTTTCTTTTTAGTTTGTTAAAAAAAATACTAATTCTTCTTTAAATTTTGTAACAATTTAAATTTGGTATTTACCCTTAATGAAAAGCTTTTATTATCATACAAATATAATGAAATATATAAGAAAACAAGTTTCAAAAGTTATATTGTCACACAAATGTTATTGTATATTTTAGATCACAAATCCCAAAAAAAAATCTTTCTTTTTAAATTATCATGTTTAATAAAATATGTTCACGTAAATTAAAACTGAGAGAATAGTGTTTTAATTTTTAATCAAAGTGACATCTTCACTTTCTAGAGCTCCGCCCCAAATAGCATAAAGAATTATTTTCCCTATTTATTAAAATCTATATTGCCGTATGAGATAATATAACTTGTCTGACTTAGCTAAGTCAGGTTATACGACCAAAATTAAATTATATGGTAATATCTTCGATCGGTAGCTGCTGCTTGTGAAATAACTTAATATCTTGATTTGTTCAATCATTAGCTCTTGCAGCTACGTTCTACTTAATTACATTAACTTACATGAAGCAAATAATTAATGTTTTTTTTTTTCTTGTTAGAAGCTCGGACCAGCTCCCATTTTCTTAATAGAAGGGTTAACGTGACCTAGTTATTAAGTGAATAACAGTTCGAAAAGAGGCAGCTCGAATTGAGAGAAGAGTCGTTGAAAATAATAGGCGGTCAAGATACAACACAAAGGGCAATCAAGTGCGATCAACCAACAAGCATACAAAGAATTCAATCACTTGCTAATTAGATAATTACAGATATATTTTTTAATAAGTATTAATTGGCAATATGTTTTAAAAGGTACACAAAAGGATAGGCTATCACATACTCCCTCCGTTTAAAATAGAGTGCCCACTTAGCCATTTGTATACCCCTTAAGAAAGTACTAAATCCTTGACAAAAAGAAGTAATTTGATTAAACTACTCCTAATTAAATAGATATTAGGATTTGGTCACTTAACACTTAATAGGACAAATTTGAAAAAATAAGGTTAATTATTTACTGATTTGATAAGTGAACACTCTTTTTAAACTAAAAATAAAGGCCAAGTGGACATTCTTTTTGAACCTGAGGAGTATTAAACTATTTGATAGTGCATAATGTTTTTTATACTATTGAAATATACTCCTTATTTCTTACTCTACTACTTGCTGGGAAAATCTGATTTTAGAAGAGAAAAGAAATGAAGAAAACTAAGAGTTGAGAAACTGTATGAACAGTTATGGACATTAATATTTTGGATTTTTATAATTATAATCTCTTATGTAACAGAATTTTGATTTAGTGAAAGATTTCGATCAATACAAGGTCTGGCCTAGAGTCAAATGCCAGTCTCTACTGCCTCATGTTCCCCTCCCTCCTCAGTGCCATGTTCGTAAATAAATCCATAACAACTGGCAAAAAGTTTACACCAACATACTCGAGCCAGCTCTTAAGAGGCGTGTGACAACAAAATTTGAGACTCCAATTTCTAAGTTTTGATTTGAAATTAAGCATTTGTTATGAAACCCCAAAATTTCAATTTCAAATCCTATTTCTCAAAGCAGTAGGATTTCAAAAAAATTTAAATGTAAAACTTGACTCATAAGTGTATATTTTGTAAAAAAGAACTCATTATTTTAAATTTTACAAAAAAAGGATCAATTATTTTAAATTTTGTAGGAAAATGATCCATGCTTGACGTGAAGAAATTATTTATATCATGTGGGAGGGTTATATTAAATAATAGTTAATTACTATTGTTGTTGATTTATTGAATCGGTGGGTCTTTGTAAAAGTATATGTATTTGAAAGTTTGTACAGTAACATGTAATTGCAAACATTTATTTATAAAAAAGAACATAGAGATACATAATTTATTAATGCTGCATCGTAGGATATCATGATAAATTATTTATGAACTATGATTTAAGATTCTATAAAAATTATTTTTTTTAGTTTTCACAAATTATGAATTCTTCAGATTATATTTATAGAATAAAATATAACTCAAGAAATTCAAAGTTTCAATTTCAAATGTAAACACAACATCATTTCAAATGCTGATTGAAAATCATGTCCAAACATTTATTACATATACGACGACTACGTTCAGCTTACTAAGTCGGCCCCCACTGGTCCTCTATATTTGCGACTTCCAATATATCCTTTTCTTCTCTTTCCTTTCTGCTTACTGATTACTTCACAAACACACTGATATAGTTGTGATTGTTAAGTAAAAGCCGTGTTAGTATTAGATCTGTGCACCACATTTTCCCACAAAAATAAACCCTACACTGTAAGCATTTCACCTCTTCTTTTTTCGTTATGAAACAAGTAATGAGCTTCGTAATTCCTGCTTGTTTAGTATTCTCTAGTGATTATAGCATTCAATTGTTGTACAAAGTACTTATTTTCGTCTTAATTTTGAATTATACGTTTGTGTATATAAGAGGTCGATGTTGGAATTTTCATCACTGCATTGCTATGAATTATTGTTTTGCTATCACAGTCTAGCATTTTAAACTAATTTTGTTTTTCAATTGTTATTAAGAAGTAGTACTATTTTGGTCTTAAATTGAATTTCAGCTCTTTTCTTCTTCTTTTGGTTGTATAAAACAAGCAATGAGCATCTCCCTTATCAGTACTAATTACTGCTTTTTAGTGTTCTCTAGTAATTACGTCATTTAATCATTGTATAAACTACTTATTTTGGTCTTAAGTTGAATTACATTTGTGTATATAAGGACTCGATGTCGGAATTTCATCGGTGCATTTTTTTGAGGATTTTTAGGCTTGAGTCAAAACTTGCTATGAATTGCTCTTTTGCTATCACGGGTCTAAGTAGGCGTTTGGCCATAGATTCCAAGTATTTGTCACTTTGTTTGAAATTTCTGAAGTTGGAATTGCGTTTGGTTATACTTGTTGCAAAAGAGAGAAAAGAGCACATTTCCAACTTGGAGTTGAAGATGAGGAGTTTCCCAAATTTGATATATCCAACTCCAAGTTGAATTTGGAAATTTTATAACCAAACACTGATTTGAAAAAAATTCTGGAAAAAAATGAATAATTCTCATGGACAAACGGGTACTAAAACTGAATAGATGCGTTCAAATGATTTTATCACTTATTTTGTGGCTTAACAAGGAGAGGAAAGCTCGATGTTCAATTGTAGTAGCCTTTTTCTGGTTCTTATAGTGCTAATGCGCTTTATTCTAGCATAATGTTGAATCAATTTCATCAATTATTCACACAGTATATATCTATTAGCTCAACAAAGAAAAATGATTTTTACATGCTGTTTCAAAGAATTCACTTTTTCTTATGCTATAATGCGGGTTTCAATGTGTATTTTATGTGATATATGACGTTGTGCTCTGAAATTAAACTTGGTTATATATATTTGTTTCAGGTCTGATCCGAGTGACTGAAGATGGCAGAAGTGGATGCTCAAAATCCTCTTCGCGGAGAAACAAGTTGTAGTTTTCTACTACAACAGTTGCAGGCAATTTTTTATTCTGAATTTATTCTTGATATTAAATTTCTTGTTTAAGAAATAAATCATGCATTAGCACTGAGAGTAACGCAGTACTTACTCCATCTCAAATTATCTGTCGTGATTTCTAAATAGTCGGGGTGTGGCCCTTCTCCAGGCCCTGCTACGCGCGATGCTTTGTGCACCGGGCTGCCCTTTTTTATTTTAAATACTTGTCTCAAATTATATGTCATTTTAGAAGTTCAAGACAAAATTGATTAATTTTTCCGCATTATATCCTTAGTAGTAATTGTTTTGAAGACTACAGATACCTCAATAGAGTAAATGTTTAATGAAGAGAAATTATATCTTAAGACATAAATGAGGGTAAAATAGTCAAAAACCCCATCCTAATTTTCTTAAGGGGCGTGTAAAAGAGAAACACGACAGATAATTTGAGGAGGAGGGAATGTTCTTTATAGTATAATGACTGATGGCTAGTATATATTTTCTGTTGATGCAGCAAATATGGGATGAGGTTGGTGAAACTGATGATGATCGAGATAAGATGCTTCTTCAGATAGACCAAGAGTGCTTGGATGTCTACAAGAGAAAGGTTGATCAAGCAGTGAAGTCACGGGCTCACCTTCTTCAGGCTTTGGCAGATGCCAAAGTTGAATTCTCCAGGCTGCTATCCGCCCTTGGAGAGAAAACATATGATGGAATTGTGAGTGGTTGTATTTCAGTTTGGCTATATTTTGGGGGCAACTATTTCAAATTCTTGGCTGAAAGTCATTGGCTATCTTTACTATATTTGCTGTCATTACTTTTACTTTGGCTATCTTTACTATTTTTGCTGTCAATACTTTTCTTTTTTGGATACTTTCATCATAGCTTTTACTCTTGCATCTTTGAAAAACGCTTTTCTTGAGCCGAGGGTCTATCGGAAACAACCTCTCTACCCCACAAAGGTAGGGGTAAAGTCTGCGTACGCCCCACCCTCTCCGGAACCCACTTGTGGGATCACACATAAGTTGTTGTTGTTTTTGTTGGCTGAAAGTGATTAGACTGTTGCCTTTTCTAATATTCACTTTTTTGTTTTGGGGTTTCTTTGCAGCCTGAGAAGACTTCAGGCTCAATTAAGGAACAACTTGCAGCTATAGCACCAGCGCTGGAAAAACTGTGGAAACAGAAAGACGATAGGGTAAAAGAGTTCTTGGATGTACAATCACAAATTGAGAAGATTAGCAGTGAGATAGCAGGGACTAGTGAGCAAGTAGAGAGTCCGAAAGTAGACGAGTCTGATTTATCTCTTAAAAAACTGGATGAGTTTCATGGACAGCTTCAAGATCTTCAAAAAGAAAAGGTTTAAGCCATATTTTAGTAGGACTTATTCCTTTTTCAACTGTTAAACTAGTTCAGCCTCCAATGAGCTACTCACCTTACATCCTTGTTTAATATTGCAGAGTGAGAGACTGCACAAAGTCCTTGAATTCGTGAGCACAATACACGACCTATGTGCTGTTCTAGGCATTGACTTCTTTAGTACTGTCACTGAAGTTCACCCAAGCCTGAATGATTCTACTGGTGTACAGTCAGAAAGTATAACCAATGACACACTATCAAGTCTGGCTAGAACAGTCTTAGCATTAAAGGAAGATAAGAAGCAAAGATTGCAGAAGGTAAATGTCCTTACTGTTTTAAGTTGGTCCTTTCACTTAGCCTAACACTTCATATCAAGTTAGGGTGTACAGTCAGTGAACTGACTAATGGAGTTATATTGAAAATACCTAGACGTTATTTCAAATTCTGTTCTACTGTACTTGGATCCTTAAATACTGGAGATTTTATTATTGCTGCCTTGCTGGATATGAAATCTGCTTGTCCATCCTCTGCACATGATACAAAATTTTCTCCTCTGAATTGTTTAATCATTATTAGCATCTAAATAGCTCATTCAACTGCCATTATATGGCTTATTTGATGTTCGACTTGCTTGCCGGTGCTGATTTGCTTCTCTGTACTAATTTCACTATTATTCGGAAATCACATCAAGATGGAATTTAAGTGAGTCCTTCAGATGTGTCTAACAAGTGGTCTCTCACGTCTGGATGATACATATTTTGATCAGTCCTCCATTTCTTCGAAATGCACTCTCTAACATATATCCCCTCTTGCAGCTCCAAGAACTTGCAACTCAGCTGATAGATTTATGGAATTTGATGGATACAACCGAAGAAGAACGAAGGTTGTTTGACCATGTCACATGCAACATATCGGCTTCAGTTGATGAAGTGTCTGCTCCTGGGGCTCTTGCTCTTGATCTGATTGAACAGGTATTGGGAGATAATATGAGTTTTGAA
>NC_081350.1:58944923-58952056 GCF_029784015.1 Lycium ferocissimum
ATCTTATTTGCTTTGGAAAGATCTTTATAAAATTCTTCTTGGAAAATTATTGTTTCCTCAGTTTTGAAATTGTCAAAAAACCATTTTCTAAATGATATCCATTTAGGAGTATAAAACTCTTTACTAATTTATAATCTTGCGGGTGATCCCCGACTAAAATTAATTTTTTGGACTTGATCCATTAAATACTTGGAAAATCCATGTCTGACTCAGTTAATTCTGGGTCTTTAATACCAGTGACAATATTATCCTGGTCAATTTTCAAATTACTAATTATATTAGAATCATTATATCTATACTATATATACTTATAAGTTATATATATGTTTAAGTTATATCTATAATATATATACTTATAACTATATATATATATACTTATAACTATATATATATATATATATATATATATATATATATATATATATATATATATATATGTATATATATGTTTAAGTTATATGTATTATAACTTAAGTTATTTATAGCTTAAGTTTTTTTCTAAGTTTATAAATTCCTATTTTATAAATTAAGTATATTTATATTATAAGTATATTTTAGTTATTTTTCAAGTATATATATGTATACTATATATACTTATATATGTTTAAGTTATATGTATTATAACTTAAGTTATTTATAGCTTAAGTTTTTTCTAAGTTTATAAATTCCTATTTTATAAATTAAGTATATTTATATTATAAGTATATTCTTAGTATATTTTAGTTATTTTTAGCATATAACTTTCTAGTTTTTAATTTAAATAGATGTATATTATAAGTATATTCTTAGTATATTTTAGGTATATTCCTAACTTAATATAAGTAAAAATATGAACACAAGTAAATAGAAGAAAGCTCAATGAGCCATATATTTTATTCATTCATGGACAACATTTATTTGCAAGTTGTAGTATTTTTAACTTGCAAATAATACATGAGTTGCAAAGAAATAGTAGACTAATAAAATAAAAAATTGTCAATCATTTGGTTAATATCCGCCATATCATATTCGGCCATGGAGATATCTTCAAAGTCTTCATATTGGTCCACTCCACTTGCTATCAAATCTTCAATGTCTTCCTCTTCGCCTTCCACCGCTTCTAAGTTTGATCTAATCCAATCGTGAATGCACACTAGTACTTGCAAGCTAAATCCGGATAATGAGTGTCTATGGTCTCCAATTTATTGTCTTCCTTGGCTATATGCACTCTCCGAAGCCACGGTTGATATTTGAACCGTAAGGATATCTCGAGCCATTCTTAAAAGTATCGGATGACTCGCCTTGTATTTCTTCCACCATGCTGAGACGTCCAAATCATCTAGTTGGTTGATATCCACATTTTGCTGCATCAAATAAAGGTGGTATTCATCAAAGTTTGCATTACAAGAAGGAGTTGGATTTGAATGTAAAACTTTTAAATGCGACAAACCCGACAAGCCCTTTTTGATACTTTGAGAAGTATTAGGGCGTGGAGCAACGGGTGTAGCATTTTCTTCCAAATTAGAATAGTGACTAAAAACTTTTCTAAACTCGGCATCAATAGTGAGCTCGGCTTCAGTTAAAGATGGTTCAACTTCCTCTTCAACTTCTAAAAAGGTATAAATTTGATTAACCAATGCTCTAGTATAAGACATTTTTAGACAAGGATTTAAAAGAGAACCCAATATAAATAAAGTTGGGATGGGAAAAAATACTTCTTAAATTTTGTTGTCATATTAAAAATAGCCGCTTGATAACTGGATTTATTTTTATACTCTTGTAAAACTCTAGCTATTTCCGCTAAGTAAGCTAAAATTTCGGTTACCGTGGGATAGAATTGTCTAGAAAAAGCAAGAGTTGCATTATAAAAATTTTGCAAGAGTTGCATCCCTTTTTAAAAGACCCATCGCTTTTGTATTATTAGAAGCATTATCTAAAGCAATACAAAGTGTTTTTCTATAAATGTTAAAAAATCTCATAATAGTAGACAGTGAATCCGCTTAAAATTTTTCCATCGTGACGATCTTTCCCTTCATCATATAAAAAAGCTATAGTTCTTTTTTGCATCACCCAATTATCATCAACCCAATGACATGTAATAGCAAAAAAATCTAACTTGTTAAGACTAAGACCCAAATCTACTTCGTAAGAGAAACATTACAATTTAAAGAATTAAATACATGGCGCAAATAAAATCTATATTTTTTATACAAATCTTTAACATATGCTCTACAAGTGTTTCTAGGAATACCCTCAAATAACGGATTATAATAACGTTGAATATAAGTAACAAACCCCAAACCCGAAGTGTCACGATCCAGCCCCGTAGGCCGTGACTAGCGCCCGACCTGGGCACCCGTACGTACCAAAAGCCCAAAAGTAGTAACTCAAGTATCTAGAAAAAATTAGGCGAGTTTCCTCTCGTTTTTTCTTACTAACCACAATTAACCTCGCTTGTAAAATTACCAACAAAGGCCCTGCAGAGCCAACATATCCACATACACATATATAGGCGAGCGGCAAGGCTACCATGGCGGGGAAACTCCCGTAACATATCACATATACATATCCGTACGTACATAGCCATAACCCACATACATGTCTACGGGCCTCTAACATACAGAATCGACCGAAGACGGGACGGGGCCCCGCCGTACCCAAATAAGCACGTATACGAGAATGTATGACGCGAGAAGTATATACCAAAAGTACAAGCTCGGATCAAGGGGAGCGACCCAAACGACGAAACAGAGATATCCTACCGGTGGCGTATCACGCGGTGCGTACGTACTCACGGGCATGTAGCGCGCCCCCCGAAGAACAGGGGGTCGGTACGGGAAGTGTACCGAGTATGTAAAGCGGAAAAGTAACAAGTATAATCATAACCAAGGACGGGGAGTGCGAATATAATAGACGGAGCTATGATTAGAATCTGGAAGTATAAAAGGTAATACCTTGTCCGAGACCTCGAGAAAACATAATGCATATCGAATCATATAATGTCATGCAAACATATATCGTGTCCCGCCCTGAGATAAGGGACTCGGTAAGTGAAGTCATGCATAATAAAATCATGTATCATGTGGCAAGATGACGTGTCCGTACTTATTAAGGGACTCGGTGATATGAAATCATATACGTTAAAATCATATATCATGTATACATAACGTGTCCCGCCCTGCTACTTGCGGGTCTCGGTGAATAATAATCATGTGCCGTCCGGCCACCATCCCCGTATCATCGTATCATAATCATACAAATAACGTGTCCCGGCCCGCAAGTACGAGGGACTCGGTGAATAATGCAAAAGAAGTGCGCGCGAGAACATGTCCTCGGCCCGGCTCGGTGAAAAGACATATCATAACTTGCACGAACGGAGTAATGCGAAAACATATGCATATAAGTCAGTACTTAATAGACAAGTCAACAATAGGTCATAATTCGTACCTTTCTTTCGGATGTCGTGACGATTATGTCAAAACGAATTTTGAGATTGTTCGTACGAAGCAAACGTATCATAGGACTCACGGAATATTCAGAGTGATCGTTCTTTAACAAATGGAACAATTCAAATGACATATCACTACAAAGAAATCGGACAACGATCATAGTATATATGTAGGCCACTTTTTGGGGATGGCACGATTACTTATATCGAATCATATTTCTAGGACCATAACACATATCAAAATATATCATAGATTCGTCGTATTTATCATTTGACAACGGTACAATGATCACAAGATTCCTTTAAGCATTGTATAGAAATAAATCAGTTAAGACCATAGTAAGAGGTCTCGGATTCTGTGGGCCCACCTCGGGGTAATCAAAGTGGTGAATTCAAATTATGGATCATAAACCTTGGGATTATTCATGAGAACTTTGGGATAAAGGAGTCTATTTGGGAAGGTTTCGTACATATAAATCATTTTGACGACAATTTGTAAAGAAACTAGTTCAATTACGCTAAAGGAAATGGGGTCAATTTCAATCTCGGGTTTCAAGAGACGAGTCATATCTAAGGCTCGCGTTCGAGCCTAGTACGTTTAGAACATGCCAAAGAATGAAGGGGAAGACTTTACATACTTCTTGCCCTTTACGCTTGCTAACACTCCAATCTCGTTTCGTCAAAAATGCAAATGGTCACCTATACAGTTACTATTCATGAGAGTTAACATTTCACTCTTGGGTTTATACTTAACTACCGAAATTTCGACAAAGACTCCTATAAATGTGATACCCGAGAATTTAACTCGGTTCAAAATAACCAACAACAACCCAACAACAACATCGATAACATTAACAATCACAACATAACACAACTAGTCAACTTTCCAACATAATACAATATCTTCCATTCCAACCTTACACTTCCAAACCAATCCCACCATTTTTATATTCATCACTTATCAAGGTCATTACAAGCATGATGCGGAGACATATCGTATCGTTTTGACAAGATATTCATAAGGTATACCACAATATACAAGTTTCCTACCAAAGGCATAATTCACCCACAACTTCCAATCTTTTAGCAAACATGTTCATGACTTATTTCTATCTTCCAACTTCATCAATGACAATCATAATTTACCTCTTTACTACTTTCATTTCCATATTTACATAAGTTACAATAACTTGTATATTTTTCCTACCAACTTAACACCAACTTTTCCATAACAACAAGAACCATTACGCTTCCATTCATTTCACGATAACACAATTAACATACTAACGATAATTTAATTCACATTCCAACATCGCATACACCTCACGGCTATACACTAATTTTTCCAAGTCTCACTAATTCCTTCAACTTTCACTTCCAATATCATTTCTCACTATAACTACAACAAGATTCCAACATGAATTCAAGTCATCATAGTCATACAATATATATATGCTCAACATGCATACAATCCCAACACACAAATTTTCATGCTTTTCATTCATTTTACACTTACTACATCATACATACACCTCCCAAAACATACAAAAGCATAAAATTCTTACCTTTCCTTGAAGTTCTTCACTTGCCACTAGAGTTGTCCTCTTGCCAAAATAATTATACCAAGTTGTAGAGAACCTTGCACTTAGTGATAATCCCACAAGAAATGAATTTTTTGAACCAAGGATTTAGCTCCAAGAATTTTTTTCTTTCTATTCTTTTCTCTCTTTCTCTAGCCGTGACTCTCCCCTTTTTTCTTCTCTCAATTTCTTTTTGATTTCTTGAAACTTCTACATGATAAGGATAGCTTATATATATAATCCATCACATGGAAATTAATTAAGCCTTGGAGGCTTGGGCCATAAGTGGCCGGTTGGGCCTCCGCTTGTTTCGGGCCTCACTTAATATTTTTATTTTGAGCCCACTTGGTTAGAATTCTTGTTTTGTAATTCCTGAAACAAATTTCTAAAATTCAATTTCTTTGTCCTTGGCCATTTCCAACACTTCCACACCAATATTTTCATAAATAACATACATATATAAGATCAAATCAACATGTGACCTTATTCCTTGCAAATCATAATCATTTCCAATTTTTCCGAATATGCGAAAATGCCGGATGTAACACGAAGGAAAGGAAAATGGTAGAGCATTAAAAGCAACCATTTTAGCTATTTCTAGGCGTTCTTTTTTTCTTGTCATACTTAAAATTTTTACCGGTTCGTGGGTCTATCGTCATTTGAATACTCCCCACATTTGAGCCCGTTTGCTCTCCCCAAACATCCATATGTTTAACTCTCATACGATTATTTAGTGTACCCGTTCCACCATCCTTATTAGTTTGTTGCCTAAAAGCAAATACTTGTCCACATATGGTACATTTAGCTGTTTGACTTTCCTTATTCTTAGTCATAAATTTTTAAATTTTAGCGGTTGACTTACGATTTCTTGGCGGTTTGTCTTGTGTATGTGATTGTGCAGGACTTGTATCTCCTATGGGATTTTCGGGGGCTTGTGTTTCATCATCATCATCATCAATTTCATTAAAAGTGTCGGTATAATGTTGTTGCATTGTCTCATGATCTAAAAGTGGATTATTTCCACCAACATCAATACCTAAATTAGGTGTTTCGTTCACAAATGTTTCCTCATTAAACCCACCCCTAACAATACCACTTCTACCGACACCACGTCTAAATCTCTTCGCCATTATTAAATAGAATTAATTTAAATCACACTCAAATAAATCACAAGAAAATAAATTGCAACAAATTAAATTGCGTAAATTAAATAGCGAAAAATAAAGATAGAGCTGGAGCGAAGGTACCAAATTGTTGGACTATTTCCAACAAAGTGAAGGCGGCTAGAATTGCAAATTCACCAAAGCTACTTTAGATTATTGCAAAATCACCAACTCCACCAATAATATTATAATTGCAAAATTAATAATTGAAACTTGAATAAAACTTTATAATATTTAGTTGAGAGAAATTTAAAGTGACTAATTGTTGCAAAGTAACTATAATTGAGAGAAAGAGAAGAGTGAATTGGTGTGGATTAAAATAAAAATAGAGAGGGGCTTATATAGGGGTGGGGGATGGGTTAAAATGTTAAAAAAAAAAAAAAAAAGTTTGGTGGGGTTAGGGGGCCAAAAGGGGAGTTTGGAACCGTTTGCCAACGACCATTTTTGCAAATGGAACGTTGGCCAACGGTCCAGCCCAGTTATCCAATGGCTACATTTAAAAAAAGAAAAAATAAATAATTTTGACCGGTTTAACCGATCCGGTTCCGGTCCCAAAAAATCAAAATCGGACCGGTAGGTTTTAAACGGTCAACCGGAACTGGTAAACCGGTTCCACCGGTTCCGGTTACCGGTTTGAACCGGTTAAAGCAAACCGGTTGCCAGGCTTAGACGAGATGTCATTTTCATATATGCGAATCAAAAACCTATTGAACCAAATAAAGAACGGAAAAGGGTCAAATATACCCATGTACTATCAGAAAAGGGTTAAACATATCTCTCGTTATACTTTCGGTCCAAATATACTCCTGTCGTTAGGAGTGTTCATGGTTTGGTTATAAATCGATTCAAACTGACATCTGGACCAACCGGTTAAATAAACAGACACTTATTTGGGTTTGGTTTGATTTTAAATTTTTAAAAACTGATAATATTCGGTTTGATTTTGATTTTATTAAAATAAAA
>NC_081350.1:58952156-58979864 GCF_029784015.1 Lycium ferocissimum
AGTTGATAACCTCCTTTTCATGTATCTTTTCGAAGGCCTGCGCTTCAACCTATTTAGACAAATAGTCAGCCATAAACAAAATGAAACGAGCCTTACCTGTTGCCCAGGGTAAAGGGCCAACAATGTCCATTCCCCATTTCATGAATGGCCGTGGGGACAATACTAGATGAAGCAATTCTCCCGACTGATAGATCATAGGAGCGTGTCTCTGCCATTGATCACACTTTTGAACGAAATTCTTCGCGTCTTACTCCATATGATCCCAGTAATAATTGGCTAGAATCAACCTTCGAACTAACGATTCAACCCTAGAGTTATTACTACAGGTTCCTTCATGGACTTCGCGCATCGTGCAGTCTGTCTCTCCGGGTCCCAAACACCTGGCTAAAGGACCGTAAAATGAACGCCGATATAATTTTCCTTCGATCAAGCTGTATTTTGCTGCTTTAGTCCTAAGAGCTCGCGACTCCTTAGGGTCCACTGGTAATTTTCCCTCCGCCAGATCGTCTATGGACTTGTTCCGCCAATCCCAAGTAAAACTTGTCATGTTAACTTCGGCGTGGCTGCTTTCAACGGCAGAGTTCATTAATTGGACCACAGTCCCCCAGTTAAATTCCTCCGCTCCGACCGAGGAGCCTAGGTTTGCCAATGCATCTGCCTCGATGTTTAGTTCCCTCGGCACATGTTGCATAGTCCATCTTTAAATCGGTGTAAAACTATATGTATCTTCTCCAAGTATTTTTGCATCCGATCATTCTTTACATCAAACACCCCATTTACTTGACTCACGACTAAGAGTTAGTCGCATTTTGCTTCGATGATTTCTGCCCCCAAACTTTTGGCCAGCTCCAAACCTACAATCATAGCCTCATACTCAACTTTATTGTTAGTCAATTTACAGTTCTTATGGACTGCCGAATGATATCCCCTGTAGGGACTTTAAGTACAATACCGAGCCCAGTTCCTTTTATATTGGTGGCTCCATTTGTCTATAAGGTCCAAATCCCCGACGTTTTACCCGAGGTTAAAAAAAATTCTTTCTCTACCTCTGACACCATTTCAAGGGTAAAATCTGCCACGAAGTCCTTCAAAATTTGAGACTTTATAGCCGTTCGGGGCTTATACTTGATGTCATATCCGCTAACTTCGACTGCCCATTTTGCCAACCTACTGGATAATTAACGGGTATGTCGTTACCACACAGATAGGGTGACATTGAAAGTAAGGTTTCAGCTTTCTAGATGCACTCAATAAAGCTAGGGACCGTTTTTCTAGGTGGGGGTAGAGTTTCTCCGCATCCCCTAAAGTTCTACTAACATAATAAATCAAAAATTGCATACCTTTTTCTTCGCGGACCAGCACTCCACTTACCGCGACTTCGGACACTGCCAGATATAAGTACAACTACTCGTCTGCCTTTGGTCTATGCAACCGAGACAGGCTTGATAAATACCTTTTCAATTCTTGTAGGGCCAGCTGACACTCCGGTGTCCATACGAAGTCATTTTTCTTTTTAAGCAATGAGAAAAATCGGTGGCTTTTATCTGAAGACTAAGAAATGAATCTGCTTAAGGCCGCGATCCTTCCGGTCAGTCTCTGTACCCCTTGTACATTCTTGACTACCCGGATATCCTCGATGGCCTTGATCTTATCCGGGTTAATTTCAATTTCTCAATTTGACACCATGAAGCCCGCAGAACTTACCCTAACCTACTCCGAAGGCACACTTCTCCAAGTTTAGCTTCATGTTGTACTTGCATAGAATGTCGAAGGTCTCCTACAAATGCTTTAAACGGTCCTCTATTTCCAGGAACTTAACTAGCATAGCATCAATATAAACCTCCATTGTTTTACCTAATTTCTTTTCAAACATCTTGTTTACTAGGCGTTGATAAGTGGCACCGACATTTTTTAACCCGAAGGCATTACGTTGTAATAGTAAGTTCCTTACTTCGTTATAAAAGAAGTTTTTTCCTGATCTTCCGAGTTCATTCGGATCTGATTGTACCCGGAATAAGCGTCAAGAAAGCTTAATATCGCATGGACAGCCGTCGCATCAATCATGCGATCGATATTAGGCAAAGGAAAATAATCATTCGGGCACGCTTTATTCAAGTCTTTATAATCTATGTACATTCTAAACTTATTGCCTTTTTTAGGTACAACCACTACGTTAGCTAACCAATCTGGGTATTTAACCTCACAGATGGATCCTATTTTTAATAACTTTGTTACTTCTTCCTTGGCGAATTTATGTTTGACCTCGGCCATCGGTCTCTGCTTCTGCTTTACCGGGGAAAATTTCTGATCAAGGCTCAGCCGGTGAGTGGTCACTTCGGGTGGAATACCTGTCATGTCTAAATGGGATCATGCAAAACAATCGGCATTAGCTTGAAGAAATTTGATTACTTTACTCCTGAGCTCCGAGGTTAACCCCGTGCCCAAGTATACCTTCCTGTCCGGTAGATGGACGAACAGAATAACTTGTTCAAGCTCTTCCACCGTCGATGTTGTTGCATCCGAATCATCTGGCAATACAAATGACCTAAGAACTCCGAAGTCGTCTTCTTCCATGTCCATCTTCCCTTCCCCTTCGAACCTCGCCGGATTCGCGTCCTGTGATTACTATTTAGCGTTTTCTACTTCATTCGTGTCCTCGGCCACTTTCGGGGGATTTTCTCGATGTACGAACAACTTCTTTCGTGAACATCTCGTTTCTTTGCGGGTTTCTCTCCATGAATAATTTTTACCCCTTCTGAGATTGGGAATTTTAGCATTTAGTGCAAGGTTGAAGGCACTGCCCTCATGATGTGCAACCACGGTCTCCCGAGCAAAGGGTTATATCTCATTTCTCCATCGATGACATAAAACTTTGTGTCTTTGTATTATACCGGTCGCGTTCACCGGCAGTGTTATCTCACCTTTCGTGGTTTCGCATGCTATATTAAATTCGTTTAGGACGTGGGCTGCTGGTACGATCTGATCTACCAGTCCCAACTGCTCCATTACTTTTCATCGGATAATGTTGGCTGAGCTACCTGGATCAATCAAAATATGTTTCACATGAGTTTTATTTATGAGGACAGAAATTACCAAAGCATCATTGTGGGGTTGAATGATGCCCTCCGCGTCTTCATCACTGAAGGAGATGAATCCATCCAGTTCATAGTCCCTGGTTATCTTTTCTCGACTGATTGAGAACTTTGTCTTCTTTATCATCGGACCTCGGGGTATTTCCACCCCCCAATGATCGTATTGAGGTCAAGCTCCGTTTAGTTCTTTTTCTTTGGGTTCCCTATTTTTGAAATGATTCTTTACTCGCTCACTCAGGAATTCTCGAAGATGACCATTCTTTAGTAGTCATGCCACTTCATCCCTTAAACCTTTACAATCGTCGGTTCGGTGCTCGTGTGTTCTGTGGTACTCGCATATCAAGTTCGGATCCCATTGCGAGGGGTCTGTTCATAATGGCCTTGGCCATCTCACACCTTCGATGCGACTAGTCGAAGCTACAATGGCTGCCAAGTCAATATTGAAGTTATATTCACATAACCTCAGACTTTTGCCCGTGTCGATTCCCCCAACGGAATTGTTTCTGAATTGTAAACCCCTACTCCCCGAACCGCGATCGCTTCGTCTATCGCTTCTTGCGGTATTGGGCTCGGGAGCACTCCTTCCCTTATCCGATCTGAAGGTGGACCTTTCGGGTTGAGAATATGGATGATATCTATCCTTTAGCGATTGAAACTTCATTTCGGCTATCCTCTTTGATCTATCCGAATTTTTAATCCAATTAATCAGACCTGGTGGAAGTCCGAGTTGATCATCCTCCACTCGTATCTTGGACTCATACCTGTTATGAACATCTGCCCAAGTAATAGCTTCGAACTCCAATAAGTTTTCTTTAAGCTTGAGGGAAGCGTTCGAGCTACGGGGATTAAGTCCCTTCGTGAAAGCTTGAGCCGGCCACTGGTCGGGAACCGGGGGGTGCAATATCCTTTCCTTCTGGAACCTTGTCACGAACTATCTGAGCCCTTCGTCGTCCTTTTGGAAGATCTTAAATATGTCGGCCTTTCTTGCCTGCACTTTTCGGGCCCCAGTATGAGCTTTTACGAAGGCATCTGCGAGCAACTCGAAGGATGGAATTGAGTGCTGGGGCAACATGCAATACCACTACTTGGCTCCTTTAGTCAATGTTTCACCAAACTTTTTCAGCATTACTGACTCAATCTCATCGTCTTCTAGATCATTGCCCGTTATGGCACATGTGTAGGCGGTTATATGTTCTTGCGAATCCGTTGTCCCGTCATATTTTGGGATATCGGGCATCTTAAACTTTTTTGGTATCATTTTGGAGCCACATTTGGTGGAAAAAGCCTCTGGACAATATATTTGGCCTCCGACCCGGTCAGAACTGGTGGTGCACCTGGAATTTGATCCACTTGGGAATTATAGTCTTCCACTTTATTTTCGTTGGAGTTGATCCGTTTAGACAGCGCCTCCAACATTCTTATCACCTCGAAAGATCCATCAGGCACTGACCGCTCCCGATCGGCCTTACCTCAATTTCCCTGCGGGCTGGTCTGGGTCTTCGGTTTGGTTCAACCGCCCTGACCTCGTTGTTGTTCCTTTGGAGCTGGGAAATAGCCGCATGGTTTTGCATCATAGTTACCTGTTGTTCCTGCAATAAATCTGTTACACCCCGTACTTTTATATGTAAAGTTTCGTCGTGAGTTGGTTGAGGAAGACTTAAAAGGCGAGGTTATCGTCAAGGTTATAAGGAATTATTCATGCTCATTCTTCATACATGAGAGCTCAATATCATATTTAATAAGTATCGGGAAGGTTGGATGTTAAGCGAATCGAAGAAATTAAGTTTGTTGAAACTTTGGGAAAATTCGGCAGAATTCCGGACAGAAATTTTGGGTCAAAATGGGGGGAGGCATATCTCCTAGACTACAAGGATTTAAGGAACCCATAACCTATGCATTCATAAGTTCAGCGAGTCTACTTTCCAACGCAACCGACAGATCGGAATTTGCATATCGACGACGGGAGTTATGAGCCGTTGAAGTGTCGACGATCCGTCGATGCACATCGACGACCCGTCAAATTTCAAGGGCTGTAGCTGATGTATATAAGCACCTATTTCGTGATTTTTTTCATTCCAACCCACACCAAAAGACCCTAAACACTCTCTAATGTTTATCAATACTCTCCCAACCTTTCTTTATCATCCAAGTAAGATCCGAGCCCCGAAAACCCGAGCTAGTGAAAGGGAAAGTTGTTCTTAGGGTTTCTATTGAAGTTGTTGAGTTTAGGAGTTGGATTTGGAGTTTGGTTCTTGGAATTCCAGCCCCTTTAAGGTATGTATACTATTCTTATCTTTTCTATTAAGTTGATTACCAAAAGTTTTAGTGATTTAAAGTAAAGGAAATATAGTTATGGAAGCGGTTAGTTATTTGAATCACACTAAGATTTGGGGCTGTTTTGGGAGATGTTTTAGCATGGATTTGATTATGTTGTGATATGAAAGTATTGACATAAGTTGTTTGTGAAGGAATTCCTTAGTTTAAAAGTAAAGGAAAACATGATATGAAAGACCTAAACTAGCTTGATGATGTGATTGCCTTGAAGGCTGTTTCGATTGGAATTTTGGAGAGATTTCTACTTGTTTATGTTGTTGTATATTATTCTTTGTTGTTGTTGATGATGTTTTGGGTGTTGTGCACCATTTGGGAGTTGGATAGGAGTAAGAATTATAGGGGAAGTGCTGCCCGAATTTCGTTAAGTTTCATATGTACTTGGAATGGGTAGTAGGGGACGTATATGGCCTAATTGTAATTCGTGTTATCTTGGTTGTAGTGTTACAAGCTCGGAAGTACGCATCGAACATTAGGTAGACTCCAAGGTATGTAAGGCTAGTCCCTTCATTTCTAAGGCATGATTCCTATGGTATTATTTTCCTTATTCTCCATGACTTTCTTACATTCTGGAAAATATGAGTCAATGTTATATAGAGCCTCTTATGAGATAAAAAGAATAAGAGATATGTTATGAATACGATAAAGGTAATGATGAACCTAAGTCTAGAGATTCTAAAGCCTATGATACGATATTCTCACGATGTTCATGCTATGAATACGATATGACATTTTACGAAGCTAATGATCCTTGTACGACTCCTTGATGTTATTCATTGTTGCTAAACCCACCTTATAATGTTAGTTCTTTCAAGGTGAGGTATGATAATTACGCTTACTCCATAATAGAATCGGGGGTTTTCGACTTTACGTCACCCCGATATGGTTATAGATTATCTTTGAATTCTAATGCATGCTTTATGATAAGTTTATGATAAGTATGTGGTGATGATGATTCCACCGTGCCTAGATGGCCGGACATATTACGCGAAGGCGGGCTGCATACGATTCCACCGTGCCTAGATGGCCGGACATGTCACCGCTAATGTGGGCTGCTTATGATTACACTGTGCCTAGATGGCCGAACATGTCACCGCTAATGCGGGCTGCTTATGAATACACCGCGCCTAGATGGTCGGACATGTCACCGCTAATGCGGGCTGCTTATGATTACACCGTGCCTAGAGGGCCGGACATGACACCACTAGTGGGCGGCGTGAGATGATTATCGTCCCGGACGCGGGATTATATGATATATGAATCGAGTTGTAGGTACTACAGCATTATCAGTTATATATTTTCTTTTACAGAGTGCATACATATCATATACCGCATAGGTAACTTCAGTCATACAGATGCATTCAGACAGTCAGTTTGTTATGAGTTTCAGATTCCTTTCATGATTCTTATTTATATATGTTGCTTTTATGCCTTGCATACTCAGTACATTATCCGTACTGACTCCCCTATTGTTCGGGGGGCTGTGTTCATGCCCGCAGGTACCGATAGACAGAGAGACGATCCAGCTCAGTAGGACTTCCCCTCAGCTGTAGTTGGTGCGCTCCACTTGATCCGGAGCTGCGGTCCATTTTGGTATGCTATTTTGAGATGTATATACATGTATATGAGTATGGCGGCTGTCCCGTCCTTTTCTGACTTTTTGTTCCATTAGAGGTCTGTAGACAGTGGTATGAAGTTGGTACATGATGTAGCCTTGTCGGCTCTCATTCTTTTGTGTATAGTATCTATATAGCAGCCTAGTCGGCTTGCACTGTTATTTCGGTATTTTGCATATATATACAGTTGGATATGAATCAGATTTGGGCCACCCTGTTGTTATGTGATAGTTAAGCAGGTATATGGGTGTCTGGTCATTAGAGGTCAGGCACTCGTCATGACTCATCGGCTTGGGTCATGACAAAATCATAGATCATGCGTAAGTTAATCTCCTCCCCTGTTTTTTCTTTTATCCCACGGGCAGTTTCTCTATCAGTGCGTGTATCTCCGCTATTGTGAACGGCTACATTTGAATTGGCAATGCTCGCATCAGCGGGAGGATCTTCGACCAGATCATCCGGAGGCATGATGTTCAACGGTGCCTCATCGTTGGGGTTATTGTCGTGGTTATCGTCTTTGATGTTGTTTATGTTCACCATGTCAAAGTTGATCTAAAATCAAGAAATAAAACGAAAGAACAAGTGAAAGTTAGGTTATAAGCAAATCACCGCTATTATCCTTAGCCCCACAGTGGGCGCCAAACTGTTTACCCCTTAAAAAGGTAACAATTGAATTTATAAGTGGTTTAAAGGATATGCGATTTGATTTTTTATAGAACGAGAATATAACAGTAATGAAATACAAATTTCAAATAAAAGGGTAAGGAATAGCCTTGTAATTGAACGGACAGCCTGGCCTGGGACTTAGATCTGCTCGGACCAAACTCTGAGAACTTTTATTATTTGATACTTGACAACACTTTATGAGAATAAGACAATGGTGTAATCGTATAGAAGGTGGTGAAAAACTGATGCCCTTGAGGGTTTACTCCCTTCCCTATTTATAGTACAAGAATTTAAATTCAACAAGGTAACTAAATCAGTTGAAGATAAGGATCCCCAAAATCACGGGCTTGACAACTGTCACTGCGTCGTGCGGAGTGAAATCCGCAACGGGCCGAATTTCCCCCAACGTTGCCAACTGCAGGTGTGCTCCACGAGAATCGTCGGGTCCGAATGTCTCTATCCGGTTTAACCGAGCTCTACTATCCGTTGTTTCTTTCTCCGAATTCGGATCATCGAATCTTAGGTCGGGGCCACCAACCCCGGTTTTAACCGTATACAGATACAAATTTGAGTAAAGCAAAAATAAATAGGAAGGAGAAAAATTCCAACTCCAAACCCTTACATTCACACAAATGCACATCAATTTAAAGCCAAAACACTGCATTCAGAACAATCAAAACGCCACAGTTACTTTAAAAACACTTAGATCTCAGTCCAACATCGATGAAATCGTCTTTAAAAGAATCGTACTAAAAAAAACCATCCATGCATTACAAAACGTGTTGCTCCTTGCTCAAACTATACCTATAAACAACAAGAGAGAATTGAAATGAAGCGAATGCATGCCTAAATTAGAAGATTTTGGTCTCAGATCTACGGACTTTTCACTTCACAAAATCAGTATTATGAGGTGGGGGTGGGGCGTGGGGGGAGGATGGAGTGGAGAGAGAGAGGGGGGATCTTTTTTTGAAAGATTTAAAAAATAAATCAATTTTAATAGCATTGCTATCCTAGTTGACATAGGATGTAATTAACTCAAAATAAAACGGATGGGAGTACTACAAAGGAGAGAGACAGTTTCGTCAAAGAACGGATTAGCCAAGACAAAAAAGTTAGGTACGGCAGAATACCTGCCTATAGACATCTATAGTCCGACAAAATTATATTCGACCAATAAAGGAATTGGGATGAAGGTGATTTTACGATCTGGCTTTATTTACTCTGCTTGGACCAATGGGCACCACAAATTCAAGACCATCATTTATCAACCAAACTACAGTAATAATAACGTCATACTAAAGAAGAGAGGGAAATCAGATAAGAATAACAACACGTATTGAATTTGACTTCTCTTTTTGGCTTCCCCACTTTTAAGCCCACCCCATTTTCCCCTTCACCATTTTCTTTACTATCTTTTTTGGTTAGGTTGAAGCGGAAGGTATTTGATTGGACACGAAATTTAAGAATAAAATGAAGATTTTTAAAGTTTATGGTCTAAAATAAATTATAGTTATTCGTGTCGCCATAAATTATCTCATTTAAGGTAAAATAAATATTTTTAAGTTAAATTGTTACTAAATACTAAAAAAGTCTCATTTTTTTCCCGAACTGACTAAACAGAGAAAAAAGTGTTATTGGGACGGAGGGAGTAATATTTTAGGAATAATATTTTTAAAAGGAAATTAAAATACATAAGTAGCCTCTTAAACTTGTCATTTAGACAATCTAATTACTTTGTGGGCCTTCAATATTTTAAGTGAAATACGGAGATTCGGCATTTGGGATATTGAGATACAAGTTTGAGTAGTACTAATTTTCAATCACAATGATGTTCAACTTTTTTCAAATAAAGTTCATATCTAAACACAAGTTTAACTTTTACAAAACATACTTTTCCTTCAACTTCAACTAAATATTGTCCAAACACCAAACTACACAAGAGAAAGGGAAGCAATTATATGGAAAAACTGAAGCTTTTCAATGAGCTCTTTTGCATGGCGCGAGGCTCGATGCTCAACTCTGGTGAACAGCTCATCACTGAGTTGTTCGCCAATGTGAGCGTCGACAAGGACGCCACTAACACTTCTGCAGCTGATGGCTAAGGCCCGTCCGACTTCAGCTGCGTCGTCAGGGTGGTTGACAACTAGAGGACTCCCTCCCCTAAAAACTTGGAGCTTGTTGATAGTGAATGAGCCATTGGCTTCAACCACCTCCTTAAAATCTTGTATACTTGGTGCATACACTGGGATGTTGAAGCTGTCCCTCTTCTCACTTGTAATTAGCCCCTGCCATTGATCCAACACACATATATTAATACATCGTAAGCAATCTAAGTAATTATCGACAGATTATCATAAAACTCTGTAATTAGTTACGAGCAATTTAGCGACGAAGTGCGTAGTTAATTTCATTTCTTAGTAAATATTCATGTAATTAATTTTTACCTTCAATATATAAAAGTTAAATAGGATCCGGTAACACTTTATAGAAGTAATAAGGTATATGCATGTGACTCCCTTTTGTTTAGTACCATCATGACTTTTCCTTCTTTCCGACATTATATGAACAATCTAATAACGGCTGCTTGTTACTAGTTGCTAGTATTAATTATAGTCAAACAGTTTGAAATATAGCCACTTTGGCATTGCTATTTGTTATGATATTGATGAAAGATGAAGATGGAAGAAGTTAAAGAGTAGTCAATTGATGGGATGGCACAGAGAGGAAGCCCAATTGGTCGCCTAAAACGCAATGATAAGTAAAAATCATGATATCTGACAATTCGTTGTACTGTGGCTCCATGCCGACGCTTAGTCACAATCCAACTAGCTTGTTTGTCAACGAGATTCACTTGGTCTTGACAGATGTTGACCCTTGTGTTATATTATTGCTTTGGTTACATTTAGGTGCTTGCTCAAGAATCAAATGGCGATCCTCTGATTGTGACTCTGAAGACTAGTCTAATTGTCCCGAACGACCAACTTTTTATTTTCCAGAAAAATGGAAAAGACAAAAAGAAATACTCTCTCTGTCCTGTCCCAATTTATACGAAGGAATTTGTAGTACGCGAGGGTCAAAACATCATATTTTGACTATTAAAATAAGTACTACCTATTCTCCTTTTCTTTTTAGTCTGTCTCAAAAAAAATTATCTGCTTTTTATATGTATAAACAATTTAACTTAATAAAATGATTTACAGCTACACAAATATCTAAGACTTATTTTGGACCACACATCTCAAAAGTCTTCCTTTATTTCTTAAATTTTGTGTCAAGTCAAAAGAGGACAATCTTTTTGGGACGGAGGGAGTATGAATTTTTCAATTTTTAAAAACAAAATTTATAAATTTGAAAACTAAACAAAAAGTACTACAAGCCAACATAACTAGTAAATCAAATATTTTTTAAAAGTTTGAGAAAATTGTAGTCAAAGAAAAAGTTGTTTGACTATCCAAAAAATAACACCTTCACATAAATTGGGACATAAAGAGTATGAGTTTAAGCTATATGCTTAACCGGGTTCTTAACATGCCGCCGTACTCGTATTGAATCTTCCAAAAATGGATAATTTTTGGAAGGTTCGCCATACAAACGATGGCTTTTATATAAGCAGTATAAAGAACTTCTATACGTATTATCGATGCAAATTAATTTGCCATAGCAATTTATTGGTGTGGTTTCCAAATGTCATATCTGACTTAATAAGAAGAATTACATATTGTATATTATTTTGATTATGCAAAAACAAGTTATACTTTTCATGGATCGTGGAGAAAACATAAAGGGCTAGTCCTATATTGTGGCAAAGAGAAGAATGGTAATTACCTCTTGGACAAGATCATCCCAAGCATCTTGAAAATGGGTCCCAAAAAGGAGGCCAGCCCCACCTTGGTCTGTTGGGTCCACAGAAGTCCTTCCTAAGCAAACCAAGAACATTGAACCACCTCTCTTAATTTCTTTAGACCTAGCACCTAGGAAACCAGCCAAATCACTTTGGAATTGCTTTTTGTAGGCGTTGGCTGTGATCTCATTTGCACCATGGATGTATATCCTTCCCTTGTTGTACGCCACACTTCGCTTATCCAACACTACATCCGGCACCTATCACATCCCAAACAGAGCTTAATTTAACAATCTCATAAATTAACATAAATAATCACCCATCAAAATAATAGAGCCAGTAAATGTGTATTTTATGTATATCGATGTATGATATACATAAATATACGTTTTTAATACATAATAGTGTATAATTTTTTGTATATTTAACTAGCAAATGTAATTATTTTTTGCCGACGGACCAAATGTGTAACTTTTCCAATTTAAATTGGTACACATCAGAAGATTTTTCAGTATTGCATAGTACTATCTCAATTTATGTGGTACTTTTCGTTTTTCCGCGAGATTCAAATTATGTAAACTTTGACTGAAATTTTATAATATATTTTTTTAATCATATTGACATGAAAAAAATTACAAGTTATAGAACTTTTTGTATAATTTTTAAATATTTAAATCTTAATTTTAAAATATTAAGTTAATATAATCTAATTTAACTTTAAAGATTGGTAAAATTAACTCTCGAGAAATGAAAAGTATCACGTAAATTGAAACAAAAGGCGAGTATTAATAAAGAATCAAATGAAATTTTGTCAATGACTTAGGATAGTGGTTTTGACAAACCAGGGGCATTGTTTTGAATGCTTTTTAACTTTTTGACCTTCTCAACGAAAATAAAAGTAGTTAGGATCTTTATGCATTTTCAAACTTTGAAAACCATAAACAATTCATGTGTTTTTCCTAAACTGTAAATCATCCTCGGGATTGGCAAAGATGATTACTATTATTTCCTCGTTTCTCTATCTATTTCTCCATGCTACGTAAGTATACCTACATTATTTATAACTGACCACGACTTTGATGCCATACTACTTTTGACTGCTGTTAGGGAAATATTATATGATGCCTTGAGTAATAGTATTAGTTTTCATAATTTAAACATATAAAAATATTGTAAAATATTTAACGTTTTAGAAAAATAAGAAGTTATTTGTTACGTTTCTTTTTCCAAATCTATCTTTATTAATCAAAGTACTATCTTTATTAATCAAAGTACTATCTTTATTAATCAAAAGTAATAAAGTGTTAATTACTTGAGACGTTTACGGAAAGACAAACTAAGACTAATATTGTCAAGATTGAAGTTACTAAAATGACATTCTTAAAAAGTGTACAAAAACTTCATGAGACGGAAAATACGTACTGACTATATGGAGTTAAAAATGGAACGATTTAAATTATGCACACTATGAAGTTAGTTACTTTTTTTACCAGACTAACAATCAATACTTATCAAGAATTTACTTATAGTTTACCTATTAAGAAAAGTTGTACCATCGGTACATTGAACTTGGACTCGGACTCAAAATGAAATATATTAAAAACGTTGAAGCATATACTCCCTTTGTCTCATTTTACGTGTAGTTTTAGCTCAAAAATTTGTACTGAAATAATTGTCACCTTAGATATTCAAGATTAAAGCTGATAATTGTCTCCAAATATACCCACTATTTAACAGAAAAATTTAGTCTACTTTTATTAAATACGGGTAACTTAGTAAACTATATTTTTTTTTTACTATTTTTTTTTTTTTTTTTACTAATGGACGTGAAAAGAGTTAAACAACCATTAAAATAGGACAAAGAGAATGTATATGAATAAGAAAATAACCTGAGAAAGCCAGTGCAAAGAAAATGCGGAGTAGAAAACATCAACGGATCTAGCCGGAAAGAGACGTCGATAAAATGAACCCGGAACTCCGGCAGCAAAGTACGACCGGTTGCTATTCGAAGCCAAGCATTCCTCCATGCTGCCACAGCCATTATTCGCCAAAGGTGGCAACAATTGAAACAGTGTGTTGAAGTCATTGGAAGGAAGGTCTGCAAAAAATGCGGAAAATTCCGGTGGTTGTTGACCTATTGCTTCGTAACGTTTGCTCATATGTTGCACAATCACGTCGATTATGTACACGGTGTTGCTGCCGCAGGAACATCCTAGGTCGACCATCACGAAAGCAATGTCGGTCGGGCTAAGCTGGACCCCGTCAAGGGTTTCTTTCAATAGGTGCAGCATTGATCGAGCATGTTGTCCCTGTATATAATAGGAGCTTATGCTATGTATACTGATAGTGTATATAGTTTTCTTTTTAATTTTTTCTATTGCATGGGGAAAAGGGGAAGGGGGAGGGTGATAATGAGTTAAATCATATACTTATTATTTGAAAAATTCCTACCGATACCACTAGACTATATAGACATTTTTCTGTGGCATGTGGTCGCAAATTTTCCAAATGTCCATCAACTACTAAGGTTGCACAAATAGCTTTACAAAGAAAATAAAATAGTATTCTCTGTGTTCCAATTTAGGTGGCATATTTCTTATTTTGAGAGTCAAAATTTTAGTTTTGATCCTGAATTCGAACGCAAAATTTTTAAGTTTTTTGAAATAAAATTTACATATTTGAAAACTAAGTAAACAAACACTAAAAATCAAATTAATTAACAATTCAATATATTTAAAAGGCATATGATAAAATTACGGTAAAAGAAAAACTTGTTTAACTTTTGAAATTCAAAAAAAGTGTCATATAAATTGGTACGGAGAGAAGTAGAAATTAAGGTGAGGAAGTGAATACCTGGGCTTGAGAATTGTTGACGTAGCTAGCCTCTCCTTTGCCTCCTTTCATGCTAAGCATTCTTTCAAGTTTCATGTTAGACACCACAACGTTGTCCTTATTGTCTCCTAAGGTAGCCATATTGGTATACAACAGAGAGATTGTTAATTTTTATCAGCGAAAAGGGGAGGTGGTTAAGTATGTTGAGAATACAAATGACAAAATGTAAGTGGGGTGTATATAGAGTTTGGAAAAGCTGAAGAGAGATTTGGTCTTGTTCTAGTGGTTAGGATACATACTCATGAAAGATATACTTTTTTGACAGAATCAGAAATATAAAAGCTACTAAAATAAAGAAGAATAAAATTTGGTGGTGAATTCAATTAGGGGGTGGGTGGGTGGAGAGCATATGAAGAAGATATGGGCTTCACATGGAAACAAGTAACAAAGCAGGCCCAAGATTGACGCCGGAATTCTATAATAATTGAATCTCTACGCAAAATTTTTTGTAATTAAAATGCAAAAGAGATCTAAGGGGAATAGGAGATGATTTATTCAACTCTCTCCATTACTTGTGTAATTTGTTCGATTGTTATGCTAAATCTTGAGTGATTGTTATGCTAAATCTTAAGTCTTTCCTTACAAATAGAGTCCTAAATGTCATTTTGACCACTAATTTCAGTCAAATATTTTAAATCAGTGGATGTGAAACACCGCTATATTTTACCGGTTTCAATCAAAGGCGAATCCAAAATTCTAGATTTTCTTTTTCAAATCAAAGTTAGTGGATGCACTTTGTCTTGTATTATTATTCTCCCCTTAAACTGAAAGCTAGAGCCCCATGATTTTAACAAACTTATTTGATTACTTTCCTAAGTAGGGCAAAACTACATTTGAGCAAGGTTTATCTTGTGCGCACCCAAAGAACAGAAATTGCGGGTTCCCTTATCAACAAAACAAAAAGCCGGACAAAACTCAATATAGTTTTCTTAAGATTACATAATTGCTCTAAGACACCCTATTGGGAATTTGGAAGCATATAACGTGCAAGCCATAATCAGCCAAATTGTAGTAAGCAATTAGGAAAATCAATTAGCTAAAGCATCCCTATAATCGTGTTTGATTATAACCGTTTATCCGTTAACATAATCATTAGAGAAATGAAAAGTTATACATAATATATAAAATAAATTAAGGCCTTTTGAAAATCATATAAAGCAACAATATATGGGTCCAAATTTCAGACTAGAATTATATGCCGATTAGGGCAAACCTAACACAAGCAATAAGAAAACGGTTTCTCTATAAGCAACTACCAAAGTGCATAGTATATATACACGAAATGATTAAGGCATAATAATAAAAAATTCCCAAACGAAATCAATTATAGATAATGTGTTTGTTGTTAGTTAAGTGTAATTTTTTAGTTGCCATAGACAATGGCAAATCATGAACTAGTAATACTACTAACTACTAGTATAGCTACTTTTTTTTATCAATACATACATATGACAAAACAAGAACCTCTTTTGATTCCCAAAACGATGACAAACACTACAACAAAGTATAGAAATCGCAACAAAATTTTTTATATTTGGCAACAACTTAGTTTTATTGTTGGTAAATGATTTTTTTGTTGTCAAAGAATTTAATTTTGTTACCATAGTATTGATTATTGTTGCAAAAAGTACTTTTGGCAACCAAAAAAAAAGTTGTTGCACATTGTTGCAACAACAGCCGTTGGAAAAAGTTCATGCAACAAAATATATTTTTTTGTTGCCAAAAGTACTTTTTGCAACAATAATCAATCTATGGCAACAAAAAAAAGTTTGTTGCCAAATATAGTTTTTCTTGTAGTGAAACTATTACTCCTATAATTCTAATTAACCCTGTCTTTTTAATACACGCCTAAACCATGATTTGATACTCCAAATAAGATTCAACAAGTTCCAATTTCCTAATTTTATATGTTTGTTGTATCCAATGGTGCATCATTTGGAAGTTGACATTTTGTCTACTACAGGAACTAAGATTAACTGAAAGCTAAGTGATCATTAATAGTCTTCCGCCAAATTAAGAGTCATCACTCCAGAAATCAAGGGCCAGTTTGTTTAGCTATAGGGTCTAATAATTCTAGGGGGCTAAAAGGATCTTACTGAGCCAATAGTTGACAGACAAATGAATGTGACACAGATGCCATATAAACTTGCATATGTTTTTTTAATTACTTAATTATGATTAAATGATATGTATTTTCACTTTAATTTATATATATATATATGATTAAATTTTTTGACTTGATATAAATAGTGAACGAGAATAAGTATATAAAAAGGTTTCTAACGTTGCAGAAAGAAGGGACAAGAAATGAAAAATCAATGATGGGGCTAGGGTCAGCCGAAACCCCTTCGGTGAAAAATTACCCTGTATGTACAGGATTAAATTTTTTAAATGTAAATATTGTAGATGTTGAACTCTTTTGCCTTCTTCGTTTGTTTACTCCTTTATATTTTGAACCCTCTTAGTGAAAATTTTGACTTTCCACTGCTCACAACAACTAATACGGTGTATTAATGCAGAGAATTAATAATGTTGAGATTAGTTATGCTTGTTAGCTGATATTCTTACCATATTTGAGTTTTACTTTTCTATAGAAGGAAAGTCAAAGTATAATCATAATCGTTTTACTTTTCCTGAAATGAAAATATATATAATTCTCTTCCATATTTGGCTAGTCCTTTTCTTGGAGGAAAAAGTTTTGGACCTCTATAAATTAAAGAATCTTTCTCGTATAACACAACACAATAACATCCAGAATGTAGTTATTAAAGAGTCTTGTTTAGAGGGAGATAATTCTCTCAATAGGTTTTTATGCTTTATATATTAGTTTTACACTATGTAGGTCACTTGACCAAATTATATTATAATATTATGTCTTTTTAGTATATCTTCTTTGTCGTCTGATTTATCGTTGTTTAAGGTTTGCAATGATTAACTTCCGCATGATGCCCTAATTATTTCGATCCCAGCAATGCTGACATTATTTTTTATCCACTGTTTGGTTTATTGCATTAAATAACATGCATTGCATAATTTTTAAATAGCACTAAATATGGTGTATTAAAGTAGAAATAGTACTGGTATTGTCAATGCCATGGTTTACTATGTATGAGAATAATACCGAATAGAATGTGTAAGTAATATTGGTATATATACCGAAATATGGATAGGCTAATATAATAGATTTCAGCTACGAGGCGATTAAAAAAAATAATGTACATAGAGTAGTGAAATCAAGGCTAATATAATAGAGTTCAGATACGAGTTGATTAAAAAATTGATGTACGTCAAGTAATGAAATACAGGACAATTTAATCGAACTATTCAAGAGATTAAACTCTTACGTGCTGATTGCTGAGAAATAAGGCATTCTTCCAATACAAATTTGTCGCAAGTCATGTAGCTTCACTTACTGTTTGGCCTTCCATCAAAGGATCAAAGTAATTATGCACCGAATTTAATTTATTTCAAGAAAAAAACTGTAGAATGTGCAAGAATGAATGATAATACCTTCATTTATACATCCTAAATCTTTGATGAGTACTCTGATGGGTTCTTTGGAATGGAAGTGGCGGATCCAGAATTTTCATTCAGGGTGTTCGGAAAAAAAAAGAAGCTAAATATACACTGTAATATTTTGCTGAGGGTGTTCAAAGGTTAATATATGCACATAAATACAGAAAATTTACCCTATATATACACTGTAATTTTTTGCCGAATGTGTTCGTGAACACCCTCACTTACACGTAGATCCGCCCCTGTCTGGAAATCACATATAGTAATTGGAGTCCATTGACCAATTTTGACTAGTTATAATTAGTTACCCGAAAAAAGAAAAAAGACTAGTTATAATTGACCTTATCTGATTAACAATACAAATGTCTTTTTTTTTGTTAATAATACGAATGTCCAAAATAGGTTAGAAATTGATGACTTACCAAGAATGAGAAGTATATTGAATTAATTTTAAATTTGACCAGATGAAAGTAAAATGTGATCATTTGCTCATACCACATACATAGACAATGCTGCAAGAGATTATGGAATAGTATTATTTAATCTTCCATTCTCGGACATAGAAAGTTTGACTACGAGTTTTGACCATCCTACAAGGTTGGTCCAACTTAACCTTAGAAGGTAAAACCACATAAAAAGAAAAAAAAATTATGCACCCATCTAATTTGAATGACACACATTTCTTCTCCATCAACCAACTAATTAGGAAATTTACGTTAAGCCAATAAAGTAACGTAAGGAAATTAAGTGTTTGCATGAATTATAAGCCAATGAAAGTTAAACGGAAAATGGCCTAAAATGCCCTTGAACTATCAGATTGGTACAAAAATGCCATCTGTTTACTTTTCCGCTCTAAAATGTCCTCTCCTTTAACCTAGTGGTCCTAAAATGCCCTTATATTTAACGACCCACTTTTAAAATATAATTAAAAGTTTCATTCATTACGTGACACGATTATATTAGCTGATCTTAAAATAAACCTAATTAATTAAAATCTCAACCCAAAACCCGGATCCACCTAAACTCATACTCGGTTCGCTTAAATTCTCGTATTAAACTAAAAGACCCATTACCGGAGAGTGAGGAGATCGCCGGATCCATTTGTGAATGACAAAATATAAGGTAATTGCCCTTATATTGTCAATTGCCGGAGACAATGAGAGATTTGAGGAAGATGATGAACAACGAAGATTATTGGCAATTCATTTAGTTTAATACGGAAATTAAGCGGATCGGCTATGAATTTTAGGTTGGATTGAGATTTTTATTAATTAGGTTTATTGTAAAATCAGCCAATAGAATCGTTCCACATAATAAAAGAAACTTTTAATTATATTTTAAAAGTGGCCGTTAAATATAAGGGCATCTTACTACCATTAGGTTGACGGCGAGGGCATTTTAGAGCTGAAAGGTAAACGGAGGATATTTTTGTATCAAATCCGATAGTTCAAGGGCATTTAGGCCCTTTTCCGAAGTTTAAAAGGAAACAAGTTTTATTTGCAAATAAGTTGTTAACGAATTAAAAGTGTTGAACCTACTATATGGGTCCTTCCACCTTATTTCCTGTAAAAAAGCGAATGAATCAACTTTTATATCACGTTCAAATTTTCAGTAGTACTACTCTTTGCTATTGAAACTCTATATCTAGGGTATTTCTTAAAACATAAAGTAGGAAAAAATGAATTGTTCCGCTGGTTTGTTTTGTTTAAACGGCTGATCACGTGCTTCTCACCAGACAATTCCGTCAAACGTAATTGCTGCCATGTGTTTTATATATGATGAAGACGAAAAGTGCTCGGTTTTGATAAATGTAAGGACTAAAATTGTGGAGGTATGAATTTAAAGGACCGATGGTGTATGATGGTGTATCTTTTTCATTCTTTCTCAATTATCACAAGCAAAATGTTTACTCAACAACACTGCACAAAGTGCGTGTTTTAAATAGAGTCGTTATCTCTTTTTAACATTAGCTTTCAATTAAATCTTCGTTAGATTATGTTGTTTCCTTAAGAGGTTCGAAATTTATGAATTAGTAAAAGTTATAGAAGTAGTTAATCTGAAATGAAACCCACAACAATAATATCATGAGTCAAATTAAAGGGAAAGTTATAGCTAAATACCGTTCAACCATCTAGCTTAGTAAATGTGTGCACAGTGTATATGTAGTTTAAATTTTATACTAAATATACGTACACCAGACAAATAATATACATACCTATACACAATATATACAATCCGAAGTGCATAGATAGTATATACTTCGGTCATGTTGATAAACTAGTTGACCGAAGTGTACATTTACATAAGTTTCTCCAACTTTAAAGGGCCAAATAAAACTACCTTTAAATTAATCATTCGAAATAGACCATTTTATTCTTCGTTAAAGTTCGGCACCAATTATACCTCTACCGTCTAAACTTTGAAAACCACATATACTCTTACAATTAATAGTCTTCCACACCTATCTTAATCCAATATAATTGATGACGTGACTGTCCAAGGACAATAATATCATGAGTCAAATTAGACAAAGGTAAATTCTCATTTGAATTAATAGATGTCAAATCTACAAATCCCATTGGAACCTTAAAGTGGCACTTTCTCTGAATCCTGAGTCACAGAAAAGGGATGTTTGCCTTTCTTTCTTTATATATGAACTTAATTTGCATAGACAAAATAAGAGAAGTGACAAAATAATTTGCAGAGACACCGGAATTGTGTTCACAGTGTTGTCCACCAAAGAACTTGAATCTCAGACTTATTTAGTCCCTTTACTTTTTCTTTACTTTCCTTTGAAAACTTTCCTCTGTAACAAAAGAAAGAGACACAGACCGTGATATTCGCCGGATCATATGATAAAATTACTAGGTAGTTTTAGACCCCTTTTTAAACTCCCAACTACCCAATAACTACAGCAAACACCCCTCCTCACCAACACTCACCGCAAAAGATAAATTTTGTAAATAACAGTGGTTGATTTGAGTTAGTCTACGAATTTGTTGCACCATCAAATTAAACTGACATGTAACAATAGCTACTTTCATAGCAATTCTAATATGTTAACCTGCTAATTTAGGGGTGGACATGGTGCAATATGGTATGGTATTGAAAACTTCGGTCCGATAATTTTGGCCTTCGGTTTTTAAAAACACTATGCTATTATCATACCAAATTAGTTCGGTATGGTTCAGTATACTTAAGTTCAGCTTCAGTATTTTGTGGTGCGGTGAATCGATAACCATAGTTTGTTCAACTTCGACTTACTTATACTCATATATAGGATATTATGACTTCGACTTTTCAAGAAACGTCAATTATATGATACTAACACCGTAGTTAATCAATCACACAAAAAGGACATTTCAATCAAGATAAAGTAGTCAAAGTTCTTCAAAAAAAAAAAAAATGAGTAGTCAAAGTTCCAACGTCTAACCAATTAGTTTCGTACTAATACTAGTTTATATATTTGTTAGTATATAACAATATATATAAATTGTATATGTAAATATATACTTCGCTACGGTATTCGGTATTTCGATATTTGTTTTATAAATACCGAGTAACGTAAAAAATACTAAAATTTTGTACAATACATACCAAATACTATACAAAATATCATGATACCAAAATCGCGGTATCAAAATTTCAATTTCGATGCGATAATTCGATATCTACCATATCATGCCTACCCCTATCTACTATCGTCTGTTAAATGGCACACATAGTAATAACAATGGTTGATTTGAGTTCATACATAAATTTTTTACACAATTAGATTAAATTGAGATGTAACAACAGATACTTCTTTTATAGCAATCGTAATATATTGACCTCAAAAAGACGATAGTTGTCTGTTATAATCGGCTAAATGGCACATATAATAATAACAATGGTTGATTTGAGTAATATAAATTTATTACACCATTAGATTAGATTAAATTAACATGTAACAATAGGTACTTTCTTTTTTATAGCAATACTAGTATATTAACTTCAAAAAGACGATAGTTATTTGCTATGGTCGGTTGAATAACACAGATAGCGTAAATAAAGTTTCCTATAATTGAAATCCGTTGCATGTATATATTCACTCTTCTTAAAAACCCTCCACCTGGAGGGGAATCTAAGATTTTAATTTATAGTTTCTAAATTTTAAAAAGTTAGCTTATTGGGTAATGAATAAGTTATTTATTCATATTAAATAGATTTATCAACATAAAAACATGATTATTCATATTAAATAGATTTATCAACATAAAAACATGTTTGACCAAAGTTTATTAAGTTCAATAATTCAACAGGACAAGTAGATTGAATATAACATGAATACATATCGATCTATCATGACCTAAATGATGTTTTTCCCCCTATTCTTTGCTTGTAACTTTCAAATCATGACGATCCATGCTTGATTGTTTTCCTTACAAGATTATATTTACAAGTAAGCTTGATCAGAAACCGTAGATAGAATTCTAGTTCCACAGCCTCCCACCCTCTCTTGCAAAATAAAAAATAAAAAGGAGGAAACGACTTTGTATTCTGCCACAGGCAATTATTGATTACTGTTATAAATAAAACAAGACCAAAGATCGTAGTCGACCCCTGCATGACCTGTTGCTACATATATGCATTCCCACGACAAATATGTCCACCAACAATTATTGTTAAAGTTGTGTTAAAAAAATAATTTAAACACAAAAAAAAGTTTTAATAAAGTAGTAGTCCACCGCTTTTTAGACTTTCTTTACCGTTCCCCTTCCTCTGCTTTTTATTCTTTTTTACCGTCTCATCTGTGGAAAATTTTATGCTAGACTTGACTTGACTTCTCCTTAAATGTTGGTTTTCCAGTTATGCTCATCTTTATACTCTAGTTGATTCTCATCAAGCTAACGTTTTTGCAGATTTTTTTTAAAAGGTTCAACTATATCCTTATACCGTATGAAATTGTTCAATTTTGAAATTCATTATATTTTTGGTCTATTCATGCTCTTATTGTTGGCAAATCATTTGTATTTGCCTTTACAATTAACAGAACTCCAGTATGGAGATACTGAACTCTACGTGTCCAAATTCTTCAAAAAAGAATATCCATATTTACCCTTCAACTTTTGACTAAAGTTAATGAGACTTTTTCCTATTCGCAAGGGTCGTGATTAGACCAAAAGTTTAACATAGTGCAAAGTTGTTCAATTTTAAATAGTATCAGATAAATCGGACCACTTTTCCATTATTTAATATGATAGAAAAGGTGCAAATTCACTATAAGAAAATATGGAATTAGCGACGGACAAAATTTCGTAGCTAACAAAGAAAATCTCATTACTTAATCTCATTTAAGCTACGGATAATAACACAAATTATAAGAAAATCTAACTATGGATGAGCTATTTAGCGACGGATTAACTAGGGATTACCGACAAATGACGTAGCTAATTCCATGTTCTCTTGTAGTGAAATTTGCCTTTGTACAATTCGAAATTGCTCAATCTTGTCATCTATAGAGGCGTAGCTATGTATGTATGTTGAAAGGTGGTCAGCTAAACACCATTTGTCGAAAAATTATACTATGTATATAGGTTTAAAATGTTACTTCTCATACATATATACTAAAGGTTGAAAGTATCTTTGCACACCCTTAATGGCATATAGTCTAAAACTTCACAAGCCTATGCGCGAAAACGGAAGAAAATTGAGGTTGTGTTTGATATTGAGAAAAATATTTTTCAGTTATTCAATATCAAATTAGTCGAAAGAAACCAACAAGTCATTGTAGTATAGTGCTGAATATTCCCGCCTGTTACACGGATGACCCGAGTTTGATCCCCGACAACGGCGTTTGCCTACTTTTTTATTGGCGTTTACCTACTTTTTTTTTTATTATTATTATATGCGTTGTTGCTACTGTTATCTTCTAGTCTTCTACATAGGTTCGTATAGACAAAATAGGAGTTTTTTTTTTTTTTTTTCATCTTTAACCAAATATTGTGGAGACAAGGCCTAAATCTTTTTCAGTATTAATTTTTTTTTTTTTTTTTTTGCGTGAATTGTCCTTCATTTGGGTTGGTCTTTAATTTTTTCCCTTCAAATTGGTGGTCTCTTTTTTTTATTTTTATTTTTTTATTTTTTTATTATTACATTGGGGTAGGAGGAGAAATGGGGAGGGAATTATAACATGGGGATGCGAACCCTCACCATCAGGGTGAAAAGAAGTAACCAATTGAGCCTACTGATATAGGGTTGTGACTTCGAACCCCAACTCAGAAAAAAAAAAATCACAAGGCAAAATTTGGGCCTTAAGGCAGAAATTTTCAAATTCGACCCATATGCAAATTTTGCCTTTAAGGCCCAAATTCTGCCTTAAGGCCATCATTTTGACCACTATTTTCTGCCCATGTACAAAAATTAAAGACCACCATTTTGAGGGCCAAAAATTAAAGACCACCCCCAGCTAAGGACAATCCTACAAATTGCCCTTTAAATTTCAATGAATGTACTGGATATGGTCCGACCCACTGCCATTTCTGAGCAGTCTTATTTTTCTGAAAAAAGGAAATGAACGATATGATGATGATCAAGTGAACCAGAGCTTAATTATGGACATATTAAATTATCCTCTGCCTCATAGGTCCCCCACCATGATTCCCTCCCAAATCCATTTAATTACCCTACATTTGCATGTCACCATATTATATAAATTGTTTCTTAACTTGTTGCACATATTTTAATTTGATTATATATATTTGTGTTGGTGTAGGAGAATTTTAATATTAAAATTATATTATTAAAATACATTATTTCTTGTCATGTTAGTGGCCATAGATTGACAAGAAAGTGGTGGTATAATTCATCCTACAAATTATACCCAATGAGCTAGTCGGTAAGAATCAAGTGGAAAAATCATGTCTTATAGTACAAATTTTCCACTGATTCTCGGTGGAAAAAACTTATGCTTCTAGTCTTTGTCTATTTCTTTGTCTTACGCACGTATTGTCTATGAATATACCACAAATTATAGTTGAAAAATAAAATGAACAAAATGACGGAAAAAATAAAATAAAAAATTCATGCTGAGTGCGGATATTTCTTTCTCTTTAAGGAGATTGCCCGCATTACAAGATAATCTTCATCGTCCGAAGAAGATAACTCGACGCCCCTCCGGGATACAACGCATGTCCTAAAATGTAGATTCCAATTGTAATGATGTGAAACTTCCTAATTTTTCCATGTAAAAACACAGACTATTCTTTTCCCACTGATTCAAACAAAATATCTGTGGGTATACCCACTGAATATTTCCGGTGATAAATTTCAATGAGAAAATTATGACTTTTTAGCAGTGAGAGATATGGATCGAAAATAAAATAACGACCCTAAGAGTAGAAGAAAATAGTATTAGAAAAGGTTGGATTGACATGCATGCAAATTTCATTGTCAAGATAGACAAAAAAGGGGAAAAAGAAGCGACAACGCACTGAAGAACCAAATCAATGAATTTATACTATACTTGATCCTAAGAAAATAACAGGTCCTTCAACTTCCATCTTGCAATAATTTTCAAACATTATTTTTCCTTTTTGTCTAGCAATGAAACTTTTGTCCAACAGTGTTTTCTCAATCAAGCATTATTCATAACGACAAGGAAAGAAAAGTTACAAAGTCTCTCTGATGATCCTTCCAACCAAAGGAGGATATAATAATAGAGACTGAGGACTTAACCAAATCAGCAGTATTTTGTTCATCATATTGTGACAAGAAAAGGATGGACCTGACTCAATAATATTTGTTAAATATTTAGTAGTTATATTAGCTGATTAAAAAATATTATTGAGGGAGGGCCATTCATAAGGGGTGTTAGTTAGCCCATTAACCCATTAGTTAACCTTTCACTTAAACCATAACTAATTATCTATAAATATACTATTATGTGTGTGAGGGGTTTTCCTAACCGTTTCTTGTGGGAATAAACGACAACTAGGGTTAGATATCGAGAAATATACTCTGCATCTTCTAAGGATATTTAGATTGTGGAAATTCAAATTACAGTTATTGATCAAGATCCGTTTTTCATACATAAAAAAAAAAAAAATAAAAATACACAAAAATCTTAAGTCTTGAATGTTGTAACAAAGTTATATACTACTATTTATAATTGAATTCTACAATAGTTGTAGTATTTTATATCAAAAATATTGAAATTCAGTTAACATTTCATACATTTTTCCAAAAGGTTAAGTCATCAGATATACACATTTCTCAATTCCCAAAAAAAATATTAATTGAAACTAAAATAAAAAAAAGATTTAAAAATAAAAAATAATTTTAAAAAATGATTTTTAAAAAATAAAAATGTTAAAAATAATAAGACGGGGGATGTGAACAGGGTATCAGAATATTTCTGTTGGGAGAGTCACATGACAATTGAATGAATAAGGGAAGAATGATTATTGTTCCTTCACTTGCAACTAATTTGTATATATGCGTCTCTTCTAGGGGTTTTTTGCATCATGAATATCCATATCACAACAAAAATATTCTAAGGAATGGTGAAATTCAAATTCTTTTACAGATCCGCTTCCAAAAAAAAATAAACAATCTTAAGCTTAACTATTTATAATTGAATTCTACAATATATATTTTATATAATATTAATCAGTTAAAATGCCCAAACTTTTTTTTGAAACTAAAATAGATAGTCAAAGGGCCAAATGCTTGTTGAAATAAGACGGGGGATGTGAACAGGGTATCACTGTTGGGAGAGCACATGACAATTAATGAATAAGGGAAGAATGATTGTGTCCCATGCAACTTGTACATATGCGTCTCTTCTAATTTTTGCATCATGTATATCCATATCACAACAAAAAAAATATAGAAATGGCAATAATTCTTTTGGCAACAAAAATAATATTATAGTTAAGAAAGTTAATATAACAACTTACTATATTTAAAAATTTAATCTTTTAAAAATAACTTTTTTGTTGCCAAATAAAATTGCCACAACATTATCGGTTGTTGCAAAAAATAAAAATATTTTTGACGTCAGTCACAATAATAATCTGAAAATTATGAATAATAACGAAAATATTTTCGCAATACTATGTGAACAAAAATCTTCTTTCGATATAGTGTAGATCTTCACGTTCCAACAAAAACATAATAATACTAATTCGTATAAGAGTCTATCTTTCTTATCAAAAGCTGCAAGGAAAGAAACAATAAAAACTTTTTTGATAAGAGACAACATACAGGGCAGCTATAATATTATGGTTCTAAATAATAGTCGTATCATTTTCAACTGTCTTTTTCCGTTTGAAGAGCCATTTCCTTCATTTTCTTTTTAGTATCTATTTTTTTCATCAGTTTTACAATTAATTTCACGTGTTAATTATCACTAAACTTTATCCCCTATTACCATAACAGCTTTTATGGATCTGTGATTCAAATTGGCCTGAAAATGGCCACCTTAAAATCAACAAACAATATATTGCTTTGAGTAGGATTCGAACTCGGCTCCTTCATGGCTTAGCCTACAACCTTTTAACTAAAGCACCAAAATCTTTTATTACTTCCCGAGTGCTATTTATTATTTTATATCAAAATTTCAATATTTTTTATACGTCGGTTATTGTAGATTCAATTATTTGCGACCCAAGCTATTTTCGAAAGACTAAAATTCATAGAGTCCGAATCCAAAATGCCCCCCCAAAAAAAAATTTTAACCAAAATACCCCAACAAAAAAAAAGTTAAAAACAC
>NC_081350.1:58979964-59037807 GCF_029784015.1 Lycium ferocissimum
ATCATGGTCAAAGTACTTTAAAAAATTGGGGAAAATAACCAAAAGGGGGGGGAAAGAAAAATTATGTTTAAAAAGGGTAACAATTATCCCCGTTAACGCTTTAAGAATACGCAAAGGTAGTTTGGAAATTTTTTTTTTTTTTTGTTGGGGTTTTTTGGCTCAAAATTTTTTTTGGGGCCATTTTTTAACCCTTTTCCTAAATTTATAACCACAAAATTCAAATGACATTTTTGTATATTATACACATCTTTGATTTAGGACCTCAAGATTCAAAAGTCTCTCGTTATTTCTTAAACTCCGTACATTCTCAAACTAAGACGCTTAAATTGAGACGGAGGAGTAACTAATTAAATCATTCGTAGGCACAAAATACTTGGTTCCTAGGCATTCATGGTTTTGGTCTTGGATTTATCAGGCAAAATGAGATCTAGGCCATGGCTTGTAGTCTTGCATCTACGACAATTATTAATTTTAGTGAGCCACTCTTGTTCTACGCAGACTACTTAGATTTTTCTCTAAAGTGAGACTATTATATTGACCTATCTTGTAGGCACATGTTCAACGAAAAACATTACTTAAAATTGAAGAATGAAGACTTGTATAGAATTCATTCATTCCTGTAGAAGCTTCTCAGTGGCTAAAGCATCATAAATACTGCACCAATAACTTCAACGCCATAGCCCCATTTTCATGTAATCTTCTTTTATTAGGAAAAAGAAAATGTTTCTCCTTTGCTTAGTATTTAATTTAAGATATAAGACATTAAGTGAATAATTTATCAGCAACCGTAGTTGCATAGGGTATCCGCTTAAATTTATGAAAGGGATTTTTACACCGTATAGTTGTCCACTAAAATAATAAGGAGTGTGTGTGTGTGTATATATATATATATATATATATATATATATATATATATATATATATATATATATATATATATATATATATATATATTGCGTATTAACGTATAATTAATATACATATTTTATACAATTAGTATATATTGTTGGTATTGGCTAGCGGTTATAATTAATTTTTCCAAGTTGCAAATTAAAACCCTGTTATGAAATGCCTCCGATTTCACAACAAAAGAGTCTTGGACTCAAAGCTGGGATAAAAAATACAAATTAATTTGTTTTATGCTCATAAATTGGAAAACAACTGAAATATTAATTTAACTTTTCAACTAGAGTTCCATCTTAAAAAAGCACAATAGTGCCAAAACCAACTGAAATATTTCAGAGATGTAAAAAATGGATTAAAGCATCTTTGCTTTTTTCTTATAACATTAAGACAACTCAACCCCCTCGTTTTGATAATTTATGTTCCAAATTGTGATTTGAGTATTTACCTATGTTATAATCATTTGTAACTTGCAAGTGCGATTTGGGTTGAAATCCGAGGGGCTCGGGTTGGTTCAGACAAGTTGAGAATAAAAATAACGTCAAATATTTTGGTGCACAAACTGGTGCATGCAATCGCGTGACCTAGAGGTTGCGATCGCGAAGAGGAAATATGTTGGGTAGCGTTAAGCCTATGCGAACATGGGAGAAGGATCGCGATCAAAATGGATCAATCATTTGACTAATCGCGATCGCATACAGCCCGGTCATGAATACGAAAGCTAGTGGACGGAGGGAGTAACACTTATTGCTTAATTAAATAGCCTCAATTAACGTCAAACTGTTCATGTACACAAAGATCGTCACATAATTGATTGTTCCAAGTTCAATTAAATGAGTCTTTCGAGTCTATCTAGTAGGCACTAGCCTGTGCATAACCTCCTCTAGCTTTGGGGGCTATTACTCGAAACTAAGTTGGTGGACGTACCTGTCTATCTTTAGGCCTATTCTTTGTTCATTTGGAAGTTCTCATAACAGTCTTTAAGGTTCTGAAAGTTTGGTCAGGTCCCAACATACAGACAAGTATACTTACACGTGGTCGATAATAAAGTAATAAGTAGAGTATAGTATTCACGAGGACTTATCTCTTAGCTTTCATTTGAATTAAACAATTATAAACTATTACAAGATTGCTTGTTTCTTATAGCTACTAGCAGAATTTGTAAACTAAATTGTCAAGACTTCAAGATCACAAAAAATTATTTGTGAACTTTTGGATTGTTGACTGGTTTGAAGGTTGTTGCCCTATTACAGAATATTTCATCACAGAGTTCCAATATGACGGACTTTGAGTTCTTTAACAAGAAGTCAGATATCTAAATGCACATCAAGTCAAATTTGTCTAACTAATGAGTAGTAGCATGTTCTGTTTCTTCTAACAATTATATCTTATGCCAATACATCTTCCGAAAAACTCAATAGGTAGACAAGCATTTTCCTCATTTAGGGAATTCAGCTATTTTTATATTTATAAAAAGTGGTTAACTTTTCATTTGCCAGATCTATTTTTATTGCCTAATTAAAAAAGATATTAGAAAAGGATGGTAATTTCCTGACCAAACAGAGAATGTAGCAAACACATATATGTATAAAGTTGTTACAGGAAATGACCATGAAGCTTATCTGAGACCAAAGAAAATAAACTCAAGTTCAAGATGGTGATTACTGATTACATGTATTACAATTCAAGTAAATCTAACTAAGTTTCAGCAAAACAAGATAGCAACAGTTCATTTAAATCGTGTTAAATAAATACTTTGTCAAGCTTATGTAGTTATATTTTAGCACCCTCGCCAATACCAGTTTATCAGAAGCTGGACCTGATAAGAAGACTGGTAAAATAAGATGGCAAAAATTTTAAGCCTCTCCTGCCCTTATTGTCATTGATACTCAGAAAAAAATAACATGTCAAATTGAAATAATATCATGGCACTCCACACATATTATGTCGGGCAGAATTTAGTCAATGCCAAAATTTTCAATCAGTTAATTATGCTTACCAAACAGGAAGCTCACAGTAGTATAAACCAACATCTGGAAACCAAACTTATTATATCAAGCATGAAATAAATATGCAATTCCATCATATAGCAACAGAATATCATGAATAGGGAACTTACATGAATGCTCTTAGATCTAGCATCAACAAAGTTGTCATCCTTTCTTGTATGCATCTTTTTGGATATATATTATATTCCATGAAGTTGATGGTCGATGTAGTTCTACTGCCTGAAAAATAAAATGTAATATTGAAATTGAAGATAAGATTAGGTAATTACTTTATTAAAAATTTAAAAGCAATACCAATTTTATGCTATGCTCCGCTGTAGACCTTGAACCACCAGTATGCTTGCAGGGACCAGTGCCTGAACCCACCAGTCTCGTTTGCCCCGTTTTGAGCAGCAATACGAGATTTGTCAAGCAATTTGTTGGAGGATCAATGTGCATTCCAGCTAACCCATACATCCAGTGGAACACCAGTAGGCCCGACTTTATGTTTTCGCCAAACGTACATCTTCTTAGTGTACAAGTCGGATGTTACTTTATTCCAAGTGTGTTTAATTATGGCATCCTCAACAGGATTCCACTGATTCAATTTCTAAAAAAGAAAAAATATCTCGATGAGCGACATAAATATACACACATACAAAACGATTCATATAACTTAAGTTTTTGATAGCAACCAATAATTACCATATATTTATGCCAATAAAAGTCACAAGTGGATTGAGAGACAGCCTTCCATGAATAACCAGTAATATCTTGCCGCTCCTTGAAGGCTTCTGTGGTGGTCTTCGAGATAGCATGACTATTAGGAACGAACCTGAAGTAAAACCAAAAGCAAATAATTAACACATTTCATGCTATTTACACTTAAAAAAGTAAAAAGCATGTATACAGAAGCATCTCTTCTTACTTTTCCCCTCAACTGAAATGACGGATCGACCAAATGTGCATCAGCCGGTAGCAGACCTAGAGATATCTGGAGTACAAGGAGTACCAGGAACTGATGGTAGCAAATCGCTAATTCTTAATAAATGCACTTAAAGGTCGAATTCACTAAAAAAAAAAAAAAAAAAAAACAAGGTGACCTAAATCAACATTGATCCAATCTAAGCAACTTCCAATCCATTCATTTAACATATTATAAAATGTGAAATATTTAAAGGTCAATTAATTAGCATTTGATTGCAGACTTTGGTAAACACAAATTTTTGGCACACTACGACTGATAAATCTTAACAACAACAAAAGGTTCTTATAAGATAAAGCAACTACTTTTCTAATTTCAATTCAATTGTTGATAAAGAACATGGATGTACAAAACAAATTACAAAATATAAGTAAAGGACATCACTAAAATTTCAAATTACCCAAAATTATATAGTAATTAACTTACTGACCAGCTTCATGAAATAGCTCATTCCACATTCCATGTTCTAACATATAATTCAAAATAAGGCCCAATCTTAACAAAAATCAAATCCATTCAAAAACTCATGCTTTTACCACTTCAAATGACACTAGTTTACTCATTATCTTCTTCCTGTTCCTCTTCCTCCTCCTCGGATTCATTAGTTTCTTATCATGCACATCATCGACAAAACTTGCAACTATCAAGTTCACTATCTTCACGTACAACTACTTTTACAATAGCCAATCTTCTCTATGGGTAAACCCAAGCCTCTCATTAGCTTTTTGGTGCTATTATGCCGATTCTGATAAAAATTGCCATAATTCAACATATAACCTTTCTGAAAAATTATGTTCTGCCTTTAGATTTAAACAGTCGAGCAACGGTAGACAACTGCGAATGCCCATGTGGGGTTCCCACCCAAACTTTCTGTTTAGATGCTTTGAGCATATATATATATATATATATATATATATATATATATATATATATATATATTATAATTATTTATTTTTAGAAGGTAACAGTTGTGTGTAATGACTAAATCGGTACATAGGTTGTACTGATAATCATAGAAAAAGTGTAAAACTGATACAAGATCCTAGGATATCTATGATAGAAACAGAAAGTCCAATGCAATTCAATTTTATCTTTGAGCATATTATAAAGATGTCGCATTTTTGGATTCAAGTCCTCTTCCATCTTACGGTCATAAAAAGGCCGAGCAACATCAAAAATCATAGACTGAAATACATTAGGAGATTGAGGGTTCTCCCTTCCTTGTTGTACAGCTTCACCAATAGTTCCTTCATCATTAACATTAAGTCCGCTTGGATCGGGCAAATACCTTTCCCTATGGTGATACCAACAATAATAATTCGGTACAAACCGTATCTGCCAAGATGTACCATAACTGTGATCTCATCTAAAATATTTCTATTTCGACATTTATGATTATTACAAGGACATCTTAGCTTTTTACTATTCATGCATCGTGGATTTCTTTTAGAAAATGCAACAAACTGCTAAACATCAATAACTTAGGATTAATGAATTCACTTTGTATTAGAGCATACATCCACTCACTATTAGAATTCATATTGTATGCTCTAACACAAACAATAATAAAACATATGTTATAACCTACATAACGATAAACAAGAAAAAATTATCTAAAAATTATAGATGTCAGCCAAAAATCTAAAGTATAAATAAAAATAAAAATAATCAGGTATTCTTGAAAGTTTTGACTTCTTCAAGTTAAAATCAACTAGTAGAATGACAATGGGGCAGTCTTCATTAAGAAAAAAAAACAAATTCAAATTTTCCAGCAATTCATTGTCTAACTGGCTTTACAAACTAAATACAATATAGTCTGTTGCAAGCTGGAAACATCAAATTCTAACAAATTCATCTGTAAAAATCATTAGACGATAAGATTTTTACCAAAAATTATTGTTAGTGTTATGTAGTTTACATGTACAATCAAAGTATCAAATATGAAGATGAGATAAATCAAGGCTCCCGAAATACTAGGTGGAGAGCATGCCATTAAGTTATTTGTGATTTATTAAACCATTTGTGATAAGAATAGATCACTACTACAGAGACCGTTGTATTTTTGAAGAGGAAGGGAAACAAAATATACAGCCCAACATAAATTATTGCGCCACGTAGCCCAATATACAACATTATACCTTGGGAAAAGCATTATACATAATGTATCAATCTTGTTTATACACAAATATGGGCTAAACCGGATAACAAACTCAAAATAGAGCGTAATTTTCCCAACAAACCCCATCGTAACGGAGAAAACAAAGAAATATCGCAATTATATATGATTAATCCTAATAATTAAAGAGAACATCTAATAGAGTTCTTTATTTGTATATACACCAAAAATTACAGTTAAAACAAACCTTTTATATCTCAAAACTCAAACAAAAAAATAAATTATCTTTGAAAAAGCACTTAGCAGTAAACACGTAATTTATTCTTTTTATTTTATTAGTTGAGAAACTGACTCATTTAGTTTTTTCACTTCACAACTCCTCTCAGACGCACTAAGAATTTTGCATAAATCTCAAGTATTTAGAGTTGGAATACACTAAAATAACATAGAGTAAACTGAATTATTACATGCATGGTATGCAATAGTACTTTTTTTTAACTTACCTTGAAGTTTTTTGAGCTTCAATTGAAGGACCCAATAGCAAGAGTAGAAAAGAATGAAGAAGCGCTGATGCTATTCACTTCAGAAAATAAGTGAAAGAAAAAGGTTTGTTAGAATTCCATTTTGCAGAAAAACAAAAAGGAAATTTGTGAAAGAACTAGGCCCAAAAATTTGATATAGGGGGAAAGAAAGGTGGAAAAAACTAGTAAGAATCAGTTCCAACATATTTTGTTACTAATTCTGACAGACATGAGCATCACAATTAGTGAGGAATTTTATGTCACAAAAGCTGTTGTGAGTTGTGACTAATTAAATTGAAAGTTTTTAATTATTCAGTTTAGTCCTTTTCTAAGTTTTAAGTTGTTGTTTCAGTATTTTGCTATTTAGTCCCTCTAAGTTGTTAAATTCTAGCCCTAAATTTTGTTAGAGAAAATGTGCCAGCTGTGTGCTACTCGACCGATGCCAAGGAATTTTATAACCTTTGTACTGCATTTGGAAGTTATTGAATATCAAAAATATCAATTTCCTTTTCTCTTCTTTCTTCCTTCTTCCTCTCAATTTCTCCCTCGAGTAACAAGAGCAGTCCTCTTGTTACAAATGGTATTAGAGCCGACGATTCTCGGCCCCAATTCCACGGCCTGGTTCAACGTATCGTCAGGAATGGAGCAACTGCTCGCTCCAATTGAAGTCCAGTAAGCTAACACTCATTTCCATATATCGCGTGGTCCGTATGAAGCACAAGGATGGGGCAGTGAGCAGGAGTATGCTTATCATCATTCTTATGCCCATCAAATTTACAGTGCGGATCCCTGTTTCAGTCCAAATCCATATGGCTTGGGATATGACTCTGTTGATGCGACTGCTCCTGTATACAGAGAGGAGCATACAATGACGCAACAACAAGGTCCGAGAAGCTGAAGAACAATCCAAATAACTTCAACACGCAGTTACAAGATACTAGGGAAATTAAGAGGAGGCTCCAAATCATTATCGACTAGATGGATCTCACTATGAAACAGGAGGAATCACATCTTTGGTCTTACACTTCAGTAGCTCATGGAGCTCAAAATTCACAGGAACTTGGATGGGCTTCAGGTGGCAAGGCAGGTTTGGAGCATTCAGATGCTTGTGATGAAAGTGTACTCACGGAGCGTGAAAGCATAGAGGTTGTAGACAAGGGGTTAGATAAAAGTTCTCAGAGAAATGAGACTACAGAAATTTATCTCAATCAAATCAAAATTTGCGACTCGGCCATATTAAACCAAATGAATTCGAAATTAGCTGTTAGGGGTAAGGATGGGCTAAAGGAAGTTAACGATGAAGATGTGGAGGAATAAAAATGAAAGGAAGATCAGGTGTTCGATGAAAGTCATCAAAGAGAATTCAACTTAGAGGTTGGACTTGATTTTAAGGAAAGGAAACCAAAGAATACTTCTGAAAGTGAAATAACAAATGCAGACTTGGTGTTTGCCGAAAGTTTTCTTATGATTGATGATGTAGGTAACAGTGAGTCAATGTATGTCGCTCCCAAGGGCATTCTAGACCGTGACGTTTGGAAACTAGCTGCTTGCAATGAGGAATTGCCACTAGAAGTTGAAGACAGCAATTCAGAAAATAATGAAGACTAAGTGTTTGATAAAATCCTTCAAAGAAATGAAGAACTCCTCTTTAAAGAAGAAGTTCTGAATGAAGAACGAGCTTCAGATGATGTTGGTTATACCAACTTCAGCGAGTTAGAAAAATAGAGCTAGTCACTTTTAGCAATGATCAAATCTGGAGAAATAGAGGACCAAAGAGAAATAAAGATTAAAGGTGCAAATGCTGGTAAGCCAGCTACTCTTTCTAACAGTAAATTATTGAGTGTGGATGTTCATTCTTTCGCTTGTGTGCCGGAAGAGTATGTGTGGTATTCTATGTCACACCCCACCCTTGGTAAGGCATGACTGGCACCCGGCACCCTACCGGAACCGAGCGAGCCAACTTATAACTCGCATCCTTCATGTCTCGAATGGTAAAAATAAGGCTAAAGGCTAAATATGAACATAATATCATGCATAACTATATGTACAATTGACCCATGACGCCAACATAACAACCGACAATATAACTAAGTCAGATTACGTGAACCGTCTGCAAAGCCTCTATGAACATGACTGAAGTATACAAGTCGGGACAGGGCCCCCGACATACCCTTAACACAAGTTATATATATATATATAGACCCAGACTCGGCAATGCTCCAGGAAGAAGTGGAGCCACCACTCAAGACCAGTACCTGAAGGTAGCCTACGATGAAAGATCCTCGTCTCGTCTATCTACACCCGCGGGCATGAATGCAGCGTCCACAAGAAGGGACGTCAATACGAACAATGTACTGAGTATGTAAGGCATGAATAGTAGCATGATATAAGAATGAAGATAACATAAGATAAAGTGAGTAATTATACCTCGTACTCTTCTTAAGGTCTCTATCATGTAAACTACTCGTCTATAGGAAAAAAACATTTCATACACATCCATACACAATATACACACACTTGCATTCACATATATTTACTATACATACTTCTGTCATATCCGTACCCGGCCCCGTCAGGACTCGGTGTCATCCGTACCCGGCCCTTTTGGGACTCGGTGTTATCCGTACCCGGCCTATTAGGGACTCGGTGTCATACCCAACTGATCAGCGGGAGTGCAATGCACACATACATATATATATAAACATAAAAAGAAAAATACATAACTGAAATCAACATCATAATTAGCATTATCATTATCACTATATCATTCCTTGAAGGATCAACCATCGTAAGATGAAATCGATAATGTCATGAGAGTATCGAGAACCATGAACTTAGATAGCATTAGAAATAGAATCGTCATCGCTATATCTCACCTCGAAAGAATAAGTATTATGAGATGAGATCAATCACAAAGAATAATCTCAAGATCATGAATAAGCTCAATAATATTGTAAGGATCATGAGATTCATAGACTTCTAGCGTTTGTGGAAGCAAGGATATTATGGATATGGCACAAAGGTTTATAACAAAAGAATCATGCCTTTAGAAAGAAAGGGTTTAGCCTTAACATACCTTTCGGTCGCCTTAGTCGTTCAACGTTTATTCTTCCAAGCTCACAACTCTACACATAAACTATCCATATTATCATTAAGCTCAACATCATACACTTGTCTCAAGCATACAAATGAAATCCTTTTAGAATCTGTCGAAATTCGAGCAGCATCTCCCCCGTTTATATGCCTAGCCAGAAATCATAATCCAGCAACCAACAACAATAAAAACAATACCAACATCAACCATAATACTATCAATACCAATATATTCCATAAAATATCCCACACGACAATTGTCCAATTTTTCCAGGAACAAATCCACTATACAATTATTCAACAACTCTACTTCTGTAAATAAACTTATATCCGTATCAATAAGGAGAGATTCTTACCTTATTCTCGCTAGTACCGCAATATCTCCAATATTTGCCTCGAATTCCAACCAAGATTCACCGCAATACGATAGTATAATCGCAACCACGCGTTAAAATCTAGTGGACGGAAGTTGGGAGAATTTTCTAGAAAATTTGAGAAATATTTGGAGTTTTTTTTTTTTTTTTTTTTTTTGGCTGAAAAATGAGGGGTAAAACCCCTTTTATAAAGTTCTAAAGTCGGTGGAGTACATTTCGTAGTGCAAGATCATGAACGCGCGTTTTCTCGCTCCGTCACCTAACTTGTAACGTCCATAATTCTCTACTCTGATGTCGTATCGACGAGCGGTTTGTTGCGTTGAAAACTAGACTCGACGAGCTTCATTTTAGGATTTATTTTTGCTCCAAAACTCTTCATATACTATAAGATATTCTTCCTCCAAGTCTGACCAAAGTCGCCCTTCATGTTTTTCCAAAGTTCCAACAATTTAATTCTTTTGCTTCACTTGCCCTCCAATCCTTCCATAGCTTACTATATGAACGTAAACCGTCATAACTATAGGATTAGCTCGCATAATATCATATATCCTTGAAGAGAACTTAGTATGCGCACTTAAAACCTTCAATACTTATAAATCTCGACGTACAAAACTACGGGTGTAACATTCTAATTATCCATTTGTTTCATTTCATTCTCTTGTTTTGAAAATGGGGTTTATATATGAGGTGTTGGGGAAAATTTGGTGATGAACGATACCTCAAATTTGGGAAATCCCAAATATATATATATATATATATATATATATATATATATATATATATATATATATATATATATATATATATATATATGGTTCGGTGATGAACAGATACCTCAAATATATGGGATTATTTGGTGATAATGGGAAAGAAATAGAAGCAGCTGCGACTAGGACAACAAGAGTTATTAGTTTTGCAATAGAAAAGATGGTGGAAACGAGATTATACCTACTTTTAAACAGGTGTACTCAGGAAAAGAGAGTCAAGATAGATAATATTGATTGTTGCTGGGATGTATCAGGTTGTCACTTATATTGCTAGAGTTCAGCAACTAAAAGTTTCAAATTGGTCATTTGAATTATTGAGGAATGACTTGGCAAATTGGTTATGGATGTATTTTGCTAGACACTGGGCAAGAAACATCTATATTATTCACAAGTTATTTTTCTCTTGGTGCCGCTAGAGGAGAGAATTTGAAATTTACAGTAGACAAGTAAGGCGCGGATGGCATAGAAGAAATTTTTACTCCTTTGCTCTCTATATGTGAATTTTTTTGGCCCTTGTTAGCAATTACCTATAGAGCAAGACTTGTGAATGTGATTCTTAGTGATTGCCTAAACTTGACAGATCAAGTGGTGCTTTCATTTGTTAGGGTACATGATGAGACCTTAGAATTTCTAAATCTTGATGGGTGGAGGGAAGTTGTAGACACAAGTTTGGTGGCAATTGCGGATAATTTACCCATACTTAATGATCTGGAACTAGACTCCTAACCACCATAGTCATCACAAAGCATCCAATCACAATTGAATTCTTCCCAGGGTTGAAGTTTCCATTATCCTGTGAAGTACAACTAAAAGTTGTTCATAAAAATATTTTCCCACAATCAAAAATTAAGGAATGTTATGAAGACTCGAGTAACCCATAATTCAATAAAAAATTCTCTCAAAACCCTACTGAACTCCATGCAAAACCTTACCTCTCAGTATGTTGTTGCCGGCTACATAGCTGCCTCGGTCGCTGGTTAGCCTCCTCCTTTGGTTGGCTAGAAATCTAATGCATCTCTCTCAACCACTGACATCAACAACAATGACACGAATCTCCTAAACTAGATTATAGAAAAAAAATCCATCCAAACAATCCAAACCCCATGCAAAAACCCTACGCCAACTATTCCATTGAAGAAGATTACTTATCGTAATGGTATTCCTGTTCTCCGTTGGACACAGAAGGAAGTCGATCAGATGGAGTCTTTGGAGAACCTAAAATATGCGGTCGTTGGCAAATTCTCTTATGGATGGACATAATTGGAGGAACTCATGAAAATTATTCCAAACCAATGTGGAATGAAAGAAAAGTGCCAAATAGGTTTATTTCGTGATAGGCATGTTCTCATTAGACTGTCAAGTATGGATGATTATGTAAACCTATGCTCAAAAGGTGTATATGATTTTCAATCAAGGGATGGGTGTTCATATCAGATGAGACCTTTGATATATGATTCTAAATTCAAAGTGGATGAAGAAACTTCTAAGGTTATCTCATGGATTTCCTTTCTTTATCTTTTAACTACATCCTTGTTCTCTCTTTCTTCTGTTGTTGGGGTTCCTTTACAAGTTGATCTAGCTACTATCAATCGTACAAGGCCAAGTTGTTCTAGGGTTAAAGTGTTAATGGATCTATTATCGGATCTCCCAAAACTTGTTGATATGGAGATAAAAGATGAGGATACAAAAGAGGTGAGAATTGAGAAAGTGAAAATTCATTATGACTAATTACCAAAGTATTGTAAATAATGTAGATTACAAGGTCAATGTTGGAACATTCATCCTGAACTCGCAGTCCATAAGGAGGAAGAAGTGAAAGAACCAGCTGAACCTTCAGAAAAAGGAAAGAAAGTAATGGTGAGGGAGGAGGTTCAGGAAACTCATGTACAGAAGAGAAAGTTTCAGCATAATAGGAGAAGATATTATGCAAGGTTATTATCAAGTGGAAGGGTGATTGGTGATCCAGGAAATTAGAATGCAGTAAAGGACAATAGAGTTTTCAATGGTCCTACTCCAGGGAATGCTGATTCAACTATGGGAAAGTCAAGCACAAAAGATAGTAAGGATACAATGGTGACAGTTCAAAACAAGTTTGATGTATTACAAGATCCCATTTTGACAAATGACAAGGAAGATGAAAAGGATGATAGCAAAGGAAAAGATGATGGGATCAGCAATATTAATGGAAAAGTAGAAGATCATCAGATGCAGGATTTGCAAACAAATGATATGCATATTCTTCAAGAAGAGGCTGATAGGAATGAGCTTGAAGTGGAGTTGAATGTAGTAAAAGTTTCTACCTTTGTGGGAACCAAAAATAACTCACAAGTTGAAGGTGTCAAAACCACAGTTCAAAGTAATGTAGTAATTAAGGAGGAAATTGCTAATGGAGAAACTACAATTTTAGAAGTTCAATCAGACATAGTTGACAGTAATCAATCAGAACCAATTTTGGTTGTACAAGACAAAATGGATAATGAGAAGTCATAGGCTGAAGTTCAAAAGTAGATGGAAGATAGTTCTCCTATGGAAGTGTAAGCAAAGAAAAGGAAAGTGCACCAGTTTCACTTGTAGGGGTTAATAATCAGACTCCCATGGTATTTTCATAAGGCCACTAATTGGATGGGGAGGAAATTGATCAGGAGAGTGGGAAGGAGGGAATAGAAGATGAACCTGATGATAGAGATCAAGATAGGATCCAGTAGAATGTTGGAACTTACCCTCCTTTGAGAGATAAAACTTCTCAGGAGGTGAACTTGCCCTTGGTTGTCATTTAGAAGATCAAGGAGGTTCAACCTCTGAATATAGGAAAGAAGTTTTCACCAAACAAAGCATTGCATGATGTTGTTTCACATAGTTTAGAGTTTACTGGTGAAGATGGGAAAGAAAACATGATTGTAACACTCCGTAAATCCGGATTAGGTGTGAATGTGTAAAATTGGTATTAAGATGAAATTTTAGCTATATGAATCCTACCCAAATAGTGAAGTTCTTAAGAGCTCTTAAATTCATCTAAGTCTGAGGTAGTCCTCACTTATGCCTAGTTTTCAGGTATTTCAGTTAAGAATATGAGAAAAATCAAAATATAAAATCGTAGATAATTGAAATACCTTTCCATCCATATATGGTGGGGATTAAATGGAGCTCTGTGCTAGGAGTTATGCCTGTTATACTAAACGCTGTAGGCAGTCGCGGTATCCTTGCGTAGCAATGGTGGCGCGAGGTTTCATGTTTTAGACCAACTTTTGGCCTTGTGTGCCACACTTACGATGCAATGCTAGCACAGGCGAGGCACCTCGTGCTATCCTTGCGACACAAGGGTGGCGCGAGGCCCCGTTTTTCTGGTTATGAACGATATAAGCTTCTAACTTGTCAAACCCTTCCCCACTTCATTTTGGAAAACTTTTTGAGAGAAAACAACCCTAAGGCTTCCCCAAAACATCTAAGGTAAGTTCTTAATCAATTCCCATGTCAAGATCCAAATTACCGATCAAGCGGGCACCTACTTTATTATCACTAGTAGGCGAATCCTTACCCGTTAACCCATTAATCACTAGCCAATTTCAATTTCTTTAATCATTTATACTCAAACAATCAATAAATAAGTGAATGAATAAATATTCTGACCAAGTCATAAATAATAAATAATATAAGTGCGGAAGTCTTAACTATTACACCCCCAAAATCTGAAAGTCATCGTACTAGAACTCTAACCAACAATGTCTAAAGAATGAAATATATGTCAAATATAATAATAAATAATGTACGGAATTTAAAGTAGACATTTTTAAAGAAGACCTTCAATTGGCGTGGCATGGTAAGCCTCACCGGATACGATCGAGCAACTAGCTTGCAAACGACAGAGATGTAGTCCGGATGAAATCTACGGAACACAATTTGCACTCAAAAAGGGTGCAGCAAGGTAGTATCAGTACAAACACTATATACCGGTAAGCATCATAGGCCGACTAAGGTTAGTTCACGTATATAGGCATAAAATCAACAAGATAAACATATAGGCACTTAACACTCAAATTCAAGTCACAAAATATCCCATAACAAAGTCACAACGTAAGATGAAGCTTCTAAACCACAAGTCCGTCAAGTCTCAGTAATCTCACCTGATAATCACAAGTCCAAGTTCGGTCCTTAGGTAGAGTCACTAATCCACAATTTAACTCAGTCAATGGTCATATTTATATCACAATAAGCATTCAACATCCATACCAAAATCAAAACCAAACGAGCATCTAATAATGCAGAATAAAATGTAATGATATTCAATGCAATGCAATGGACAATCACTCAAACTGTACATACATGCTAATTGGTGTCCTTGCCCAATAGCTATGACCTACAGGGAACCCATGGTATCCATGTACCACTCACTCCGGAACTGATCTCGGATCACGAGCCCTTTACTAGGCCACATCCTCACCCCCTGGCAAATGTGCCTTCCGTGTATATATAAATATTCCTTTCTCATCACAATATATGTCTCAACGTATGCCAGTTCATTAGTATGTATGGACTATGAACAATTAACAATATCAATGTCAAACACAAGGAATCATACCATAAGTCTTTCATGAATCATTTCTGAACCATTTCCATCATGTATGAGTGTATGAATGCATAAATGAGTGTAAACATGGTAAATCAATGCAAACAAATAAAGCAACAGTGAAGGTGTAAGTCACAAAGCCACAAGTCATATCAAGACTTAGATCAACTCAACTATGAAATAAATCATACAAACCATATCAACCAACATAAGAGTCTATGTCCCTTTTTACCTCCACATTTAGCAAGTATGCCTCACAACTAAGTCTTGTATCACCAAGGTGCTCTATTTTTCTATATATCATCATCAACAGTAAATCATACATCAAGTTTTCATTTGAGTGCTATCTTAAGTATATATAACGATTCAGGTCTAAACTCATTATCCTTTCTTTCTCCGATGATATGTATCACAATACGAAAGAATTGGGTGCAACACGTATTACAACACAGCAATTCAGGTAACAAGTCTAATCACAATAACAGGGAAACAAGCGACAATCAACCTAATAGAAATCCATCCCGAATCACCACAGTATGAATACAACTACACCTTATATTTCGGTACATAAAGTAATGGCGACGAGCCCACAAAATCAGAAGTCATATCAACCTAGCTAATGTCCAAATATCAACCTAGATAATATCCAAATATCACCTAGCTAATATCCAACTAAAACACTATGTCCGAAGGCCTAATCATGTTTTCTCCCGTCAATTCTACTCAATACATACGTTTCACTAATCAAAGTCTAACTAAAGTAAGCCGTAGCCTACTTGGAATGTCGAACAACAGTCTCGAATCGTCAAACCTTAGCCTTGCCTTTCTCTTTGGAGAGCCTCGAAATGATTAACGTCTATCAAATAATTAATCTACATCTGAAAACAAGGCCAACAATGCCCATATTGGTATACTTTCAAAAAAATACCCAAAATACCCCTACAATGTGACTCCGGGTTCGTGAGGGTAAAACGGGAAACGTAGTGCACAGTTATGTTACCTATCATCTAGTTAACCTTCATTCTTAATTTCATAGAATTCTATTCATCACAAGATATCCAAATTCATCTTTTCTATTTTTAGCCCTAGGGTTCTTAAACCATTAGTTCTTCATAATTAGTGTATAGGATGACTATGAGATGATGATAATCAACAATAAATAATGAATACTAGGTTAGAATCTTACCCCAAAGTTCTTGTGAATGGTTTTCCATTGTTATCTCCCCAACCCTTCAACTATTGGAGGTTTCATCAATTCTTGGGTTCTAATCTTTCACCTACCTTTAATGGAGCTTAAGCTTGTCATGGGATTTGAAGAAGGAATGATAATAAATCACATAAGGGTTTACACTTACCTTCAAGGAGGAACTTCACCCTAGCCCTAGGAAAATAGCCTCTCACTTTCTAGGGAAGTGTTTTTGGGGTTTTGTGGCGAAAGACTCGAAATTTACACTTAAAAACGGACTTTTCTGCCCAGTGGTTCACTACAGCGGGTGAACCCTTCGGTGCAGCGGGTGCGTTAGAGTGGGTGCCCAATTTTCTGCCATGATCAAAATTTTGTTTCCCTCGAAACTCATCCGGAACCTCCCGAACACAAACCATATATGCTTTTTTATTGTAAACCACGTTATGGGCTCACCCGTGACCTCAGAATTCCCAAAAGAGATCATTTTAATCCGGTGTTGACCAAGTCAACCCCAACACTATGAAACTAAGCCTTCACTCGAGACCCAAAACATCCCCGAACGCCTTGGGACCCAAACCAATGCCTTCACGAAGTCATAAATCGTACTAACGGGCAAGGTTAAATGGGTCAAAATACTATAACTACCAAACGGGTCATTACATCCCATCATTACTACATCAATCTAACATTAAATAAATGCTAACTCATCCTTCAAAACCATAGATTCTTGAAAACCGAAGAAAGAGAAATTAAAAGAGACTTTGGGAAACTTCTTAAAGGTATGTTCTTTGATACTTACTAATACTATTTAGAGTATTTGGACTAGTGTAGGGTATTTGAAGCAATAAAAATCCATGGAGGATTCAAGAACAAGATTTAATCTTAGAAAAAGCCCTAATTTTTGAAATTGAAAGAAAACTCATAGAAGCGATTAAAGTCCTAATATTTATCGTCTAAATCTATTGTAGAGTGGTTTTTGAACCTTGGAAATTCGGTTGGTACCGTTTTAGGCGGATTTGAGGTATGTCTCTCTTTTGAACATACTTTTTTTCAACTTGAAATACGTTTTCTTTGACAAGGTTTCATGTGCTTGAGGAACAAGCCCTCATGGAATCTTAAAATACATTCTATATATGAAATCTTTTTTTGCTATCTATGAGTTGTTGAACTAAAGTACAAAACTTGAAACTTGAACTTGGATTACCCCATAAGGGATATTTTGCACAAGAACATAGATAGTAGTAACAATTGAAGTATTTTGCCCTATGAATAGGTTGAGTCTAGTCGTAATTGAATAATGGTTGAATATGATTTCTAAATTAGTTGATAACGTATGTATATCCCTATTAATGGGATGACGAACATAATTCATAATGAGTAAATCGACTTCCATGCTTTGATTGTGATTTGGATTTTATGTTATGATTCTATTATTTGTATTTTACCTAGCTACTCGGGAAGGAGGGTAGTCACTATGGATCCTGGTGGGTTAGCCTAGCCATTCGGGAGGAAGAGTGACCATCGAGGATTCGCAATCCCGATGTGGTCTCTTCCTAGCTATTCGGGAGGAAGGGTAGCCATTGGTGTTGATAACCCTGATGTGGTGCTTCTATGTGGTTTAAGGAACCTTAAATGGTCATCCCTTTGTTATGTTGATTTGGGCATGTATTGGCATGTGTTTTACTTTGGTTGCCTGTGAGTGGCTTGTTGATGATCTTGAGTTCATAATGGAAAGACTTAAATGTGATAAACGACATAATGAGTTGAAATTGATTTATTTCTTCTTTAATGGTTTTCACTAATGGTGTTACAAAGTTCGGTGATTTATTCTATCTCTGAATTTCAAACTGCTTTTATTGACCCCGTTTTACTAATCCTTATTATATTATTTTGTTATATTAATTATTGTCCCGGAGACACTCACTGAGCACCCAGTACTAAGGCATATCATTGTTGTTTTTGATTGTTAGGTAAAGTTGAGGAGCAAGTTCATGATACGCGTGCAGATTAAGAGAGCTTGCTACTTTTTGGACTATTTGGTGAGCCCACATGCTTGTTCGTGGGGCACCATCCTATCTTAGTTATTGTTTTAGTTTCCAGGCTGCGTCCCGAAGTTAGATTATGTTTTATTTATCATCTTAGAGGCTCTATAGATAGACTTTATTTATGTGGGTAGTTGTTGAAGTCATTGCTTGACTCGTTGGGTGTTGCTACAATTTATAACGATACATTTATGATAGACTTTTGATGATTTTATTATTTGATGGTGTTCATGAGTTAGTTAGCTATTTGTAACATATTGATATTGTTGAAAGATTATCGAATGAGATTAGACGTTTATTGATTTTATAAGGTGCTTCCGGTGTTTTTCATAGCATTGGCTGCATGTTACGCCTAGGGTGGGTTATGGGGCGTGACAATGATTCATTGTAATGTTATCAAATAAGAGGATGATTGTGCACAACTGGATAAGGTTTTAGAAAGAGTCAGCAGAAAAGCAGGAATTTCTCCTAAGTCCCAAACAAATGGGCCTAAAAAGGGAAAGAAGCAAGGGATTGCATAAATTCAACAACCAGTGAGGATTTTGCCAAAGAGGGGTTCTTCCAAAAAAAGTTTTAAATGATAGTTAAAACTCTTTTTTGGAACATCAGATCAGTAAATACTCAACAAGCTTTCCATAGAGTTCAAACGTTGCACAGACATCATAAATTCTTTTTGATTGCTCTAATGGAACCTTTTCAACATCATAGACAGATTCAGAAATACAGAAGGAAACTTGGCATGCCTTATGCTAATTTTAGTTGTAATGGTAAAATCTGGCTTTTTGTTGAAGACAAAGTGGGTGTAGAAGTGGTACTTGATACTGAACAACTTATAACTGTTAAACTGCCCTTTCAAGAATTCAATAAGACAATGGTTATCTCTATGGTATATGCCAAATGTGATAAAATGGAAAGATTGCATCTTTAGGATAATTTGTATGGTTTGGCTAGTAATATGTCTTTTCCTTGGTTGGTTGGGGGAGATTTCAATGTTATTATGAATGAGAAGGAAAAGATATGTGGTTTACCAGTACTCCCTCAAGAATATGAGGATTTTGCTTTCTACATGAATTCCTGTGAACTGCATGAGATCTCTTTTAAAGGGAGTCCTTTCACATGGTGGAATGGGAAGAGTAGCTAATGACTGCATTTTTAAGAGACTAGATAGATTGCTATATAATAAATACTTTCAGAACTGGTTTGGGAATTTGGAGGTGGAGCATCCGCCAAGAACAGGTTCTGATTATTAACTTGTGGAGATCATGTTCAGCTTGTGTCTAAACCATTCAGGTTCCTTAAATTAAAGATTGCGGGTGGAACATGAATCTTTCCTTGACTTGATCAGGCAACATTGGGTAACAGAGTTATCTGATCATAGTTTCCTTTCATTCAAACTCAAACTGAAGAATGTAAAGATTGCACTGAGTAAGTGGAGCAAGGATACTTTTGGAGATATTTTTAAGCAGCTGGCTATAAGGGAGGATATTGTTCGAATCAAAGAGCAGTTGTTTGAAGAAGAATCTACAGAGGAGAACAGAATGGTTCTACAAAGGGCTCAAGCTGGACTGAAACTTTATCTACATTATGAAGAAGAATTTTGGAGACCAAAAACTTTATTAATAAGCAAGGTGGTGCATGATAATCTTGGATTGCTTTTAATCGGTGGGGATAAAAATACCAGGAAATTGTTATTGATATAAGAAAGAGAGGGAAACCTTCCAACGTAGTCATTAAGTGGGATATGACTAAAGCTTATGATAGAGTATCCGAGTTGTATCTCTCAAGGTAATGAGGAAAATAGGATTTTCTGAGACTTTCATTAATTTAATCTGGAGATTATTGGCCAATAACTGGTATTATGTGCTCTTAAATGGACAAGCTCATGGTTTTTTTCATTCAACAAGAGGAGTCAAGCGAGGATATCCCCTATCTCCTGCTCTTTTCATCATATCTGCAAAAGTTTTGTCTGGAGCATTAAACTCTTTATTTGAACATTCAGAGTTTATAGGTTATGGGATGCCTAAGTGGAGTTCTGCACTGAATCATCTTGCTTATGCAGATGATACCATAATTTTCTCATCTGCAGATAACGCTTCATTGCAGTTTATCATGGATACTCTTCAAGAATATGAAAAGGTATCTGGACAAATGATCAATAAAAGGAAAAGTTCTTTCTATATGTACAAGAAAGCATCAAATAAGCTTATTCAGCATGTGGAAGCAGCAGTAGGTTTTGTTAGGGGATAATTTCCTTTTACATATCTTGTTGTCCCATTACTCATGCAAGGAAGAGAAAAGTGGATTATATTGATTTGCTGAAGAAGGTCAAGGATAAGCTACTGACTTGGAAAGGGAAGATGCTGTTAGCATCCTATGGTGGAAAAGCAGTGTTAATCACCATTGTTTTACAAAGCATCCCTATCCATTTACTAGCTGCTTTCAGACAACCAAAAGGTGTTATTAATGATTTACATAAGATTTTTGCAAAGTTCTCTTGGAACAACAAAGAAGAAGGAAGAAACCAGCATTGGTCATCATGGTTAAACATGTGTTTACCAAAGCATGAAGGAGGTCTGGGATCAGGTCTATTTTTGACATTTCCAAAGTTTTGTCTGCTAAACTTTGGCGGAAATTTAAGACCTCTAATTCTCTATGGGCTAACTTTATGTGGAAGAAGTATTGCAAGAAAGAGATTCCACAACTGGTGCAATGGAAAGGGGATTCTCAAGTTTGGAAGATGATGTTAGAAGCAAGGGACAATATTAAGAAAGAAATATGGTGGGAACTAAATAATGGGATTTCAAATGTGTGGTTTGACAATTGGACTAAACTAGGTGCTCTCAGGTTTGTTGTACCTCATAACTGGCCTGTCAATGAAAATGTTGAAGATATTTCAGAACTAATGATAGGTGGAGGTTGGAATGTTAAAAAATTCATGCAACTATTTCCACATGAGATAGTGCATCATATAATTCAAAAAATTGATATTAAAAATGTCTCTAATGATTGGGACACACCATGGTGGATGGTATCTAGTTCAAGAAAATTTACAGTTAGGAGTGCATGGGAACTTCTAAGGCAGAGATCCAAAGTGACAATGCCACTTGAAAACATATGGATAAAAGATTTGCCTTTCAAAATCTCCATCTTGTTATGGAGATTATGGAAGTTTAAATTTCCAGTTGATGAAGTAGTGGCAAGTATTGGCATTGCAGTAGTTTCAAAGTGTTGTTGATGGAGTATTCCTTATTAGGAGACAATAAATCATTTATTTCTTGTTGGAGAGTTTGTTGGTAAGGTATCGAGAGTTTTCAATTCTGCAGCAGTTTTGAACTTGAACTGTGTACAACTAAACATGGTATCAGATCTTGGTGGGAAGCAGATTGTCATTACAAGTTGAAATCTATTTTTAGAATCAATTCCTGCAATTATAGTATGGCAAATCTGGAAATGGAGGGATAATAAGTTACATGAAGGAACCATGTCCTTTAATAGGATGATTTATGAAATCAATCTTGACATATACTTGTTATGCAAGGTGCAGTTTCCTGGCCTTCAATTGCCAAAAAAGTCGCATCACATCTTGTAGTATTTTGAAGGATATAGGCCAAGAATTGTTTACAGACTGATTAGATGGAAGAGGCCTGCATCAGGATGGTTCAAGTTCAACATAGATGGGGCTACTAAGGGTAATCCTAGGCCAACCTCTGCTACCTTTTGCATTAGGGATGAGGAAGTAAATTTGGTACATACTGCATCTAGAAGGCTACAAGATAGTACAAACTTAGTTGCTGAAGCTGAAGCTGAATCTATCAGAATGGGACTTCAATATTGCTTAAACAATCACCTATTTCCTGTGATCATGGAGACTGATTCTACGACTATGAAAATGATGCTCACTGCAGGATCAAATGCTCCATGGAGTGTCTCAATGGTGGTGGATGATATAAATAGATTGAGAAGGAATCAAATAGTGATAGTTGAGTACATACACAGAGAAGGGAATGAACAACTAACCTGGTTTTTGATTTCGCAAGTACAATTCAATTCAACAGTTTTCAGGATCTTCCAACTTAGGCTAGGAAAATATTAAACATAGAAAAGTATGAACTTCCAAACTTGAGAATAAGGATTGCTCAAGACAAAGCTCCAAACTGATCTTTAAGGCAGCTCTAAAATGACCATGTACAGCATATGGATAGAACTAGTAAGGACATGTGCAGTAACTATATAAAGGTGGTATTAATGTGTTTATCATGCTCATCCCTTTATATGGAAATAGCAAATGTTCGTACTAAGCTTTATATTCTTTTGGAAATGGCATAAAGTTAAGATTTTCAAGTTGGCAATACAGAATATGAGATTTGCAGGATGATGCAATTACATCCAAGCTGCCTGAAGAATGATTCAAAGGACTAGAAACATTCAACCATGACACTTTGAAGGTGTGCCAAATGTTATCAAGTCAAGGCTCCTGGATATTTAGTTGCTATAAGTCTTTTTCAATTTCAGATTTCTATATTTCCCAACTTTTCCACTTTCTACATTTTGTTTCTTTCTTTTCCTTTATTTATTTTATCAACCATTTTTGGGTTGACATGTACGGTTTTTGCTTTATCAATAAACTCCACCAGATTTGGTGGTTTTTGCCAAAAAAAAAGAAGGAATGTTATGAAGTACTCATTGATGCTAAGAATTTTTGGGAAGACATTATGGAAAGGATTGCCATTAAATTGGTTGGGAATTTCTTGTTTATTCTTGTAATTTATATCCATCTTGATATGACCAGTTCTATATTTGTGCTATCTAGTTATGTTAGAAAGCTATGCTCATCATCAACTACTAGTTTTGTCAATGATTATTGTGCAAATGCTAAGTTGAGTTGGTTTAAGGAAACCAATATTTCCAAGGCAGCTAAGAATGTTGATTGGGTAAGATGGGACGATACTCTTACTGTTGGTATTACAGAGAAGGAGGTAGCTAACAATGAAGATCCTATGTCCCGCAATGTAAAATTTCATAAGCTAGATGGGCAAGTTGGTAATTTAGTGTGTGAAGCTTCATTTTATAAGGATTCTAATGGAAAGTCTAGATACTCCGCAAGTCATAGGTTCTCTTATCTTGACTCAATGAAATCTCTGACTAACAGTTATACAAGGCAACATGATATTGCTTCCCTTGAATTCATTTTTGTAGCTATAAGGAGATTATGCCTAGATGAACATTTGTTAAATGAAGTTCAAGCAAAAAATTGTTCAAGATCCTCTTCCCCTTCTTTTCCTCGATGAGATATATCTTCCTTTGTTGTATGGATGTAAAAATGATCTGGAAGCTCTTACATCTCATTTTAAGTGCCTTTGGATGTTTTCAACCTCAAGTTCTGATGTTGAAAGGCTAAAAAAGCTTATCTCACATAATCCCTACATCTTAAATTTTCCCTAAGTAGTTGATATATTATAGATAAAACTTTGCTTTGCTAATAGCAAACTCCACGATCATGTCTTCAGATTTCATTGCCTTTTAGAGTATGACGGTGCTAATGTAATCAAGGGAGAAGGTTACCCCTTGAGATATTTAGGCAACTGTTATTGTCTTGTTTAATGCTTGCTGCTACAATTGAAAGAATTGCAAGTTATTTTCTACCGGAGTTACTTGACATGTACTTAGAGATCTTTACAAGATCAAGGTTTATCATTCAGTTTCTTGGAATTATAACTAAGGATGTAATAAGATATCTGATGCTTTGTGGTGGCTTACAAGCATGGATGACATATGCCAAGATTCACTGTTGTGTCATAATAGTCCTTGGATAGGACCTATAACAATGTTGGGATTCCTTGGCAAATACATTATCCTCAGGTGGTTCCTTATTCATGGTGTTGTAGCATCCATTATAATGTGGTTGTTATAAAAGGAATTTCCAAGCCAGATATGCACTGCAAAAATATTTCTTAGAGTTCAACCAATGTTGTTGCTGTTTCATTTGACAAGATATCAAGGTACAAAGAACCTTAAGAACAAGGTTCTCAACGGGGGAAGGTTTGTCACGAATAAAGAAGATGTTACCTTGCGGGTACTGGTATGTTGTGCTGATATATTGCTGGAAGAAGCTACATGGGATTACCAGTTCATGTCCTAGTTTTCAAATTTTGAAGATGCTTTGAAGATCCTTGAGTTCAAGGTCTTTTTCTAAGGAGGATGGATTGTCACAAAAGTTGTTGTGACTAATTAAATTGAAAGTTTTTAATTATTTAGTTTAGTCCTTTTCTAAGTTTAAGTTGTTGTTTCAATATTTTGTTGTTTGAGTTAGTTGTTGTTATTTAAATTCTAGTCTTAAATTTTGTTAGAGGAAATGTGCCAAGGTATTTTATAAACTTTGTACTACATTTGGAAGTTATCGAATATCAAAAATATCAATTTCCTCTTCTATTCTTTCTTCCTTCTTCCTCTTAATTTCTTCCTCGAGTAATAAGAGCAGTCCTCTTGTTACATTTTACTTTTGCTACAGCTGGTGACGTCGGTCGAAAATTTGAGACGGACTAAGACGTCACAAAAATATCTCTCCCTGATTTAAAATAAGTGTTCACTTAGCCTCTAATATTGTTACACCTCGTACTTTTGTACGTTAAGTTTCGCCGCAAGTTATTCAATATAGACTAGGAGAGCGGGACTATCTTCGATGTCATATAAGATTAGACATGTCCATGTTAGGTATATAAGAAAGAGCATTTCTTGAAGATTGTCATTGAGGGGATGTTTGCGTCCGCATACGGGTATGTGCCATCGCATATCGGCTGCATACTGGTCCTTTCTGGTGACCTCACTGTCCACCTGAGCCACTAGTATGCGGTGCAGCAAGTGGGAACTTGCGGCTGCAAGTGCCACCACATTTGTAGGCTGTGGGGCGGTTCCTTGATGCTTTAAAGTCGGCCAAGCTTCATTTTTCATCCTTAACACTCCCTAATCAATCCCTAAGCTCCCAAGGGGTTTCTCTACTAGTCAAGTGAAGTTTAGTAAGGTTTTGGTGCGAATCCACCCTCAAGAAGTTCATAGTGTTGCTAGTCACTTCTTCTTCGTGTGTTGATAGTTGTAGCTCATTGCTTGTTCTTGAGGAGGGTTAATCTTGCGATCAAGGTAAGGTTTCATCTCATCTACATGTTCTTGAATTTATCTAGTCTTTAAACAACTTGTTGGATGAAGAATTTGTGGGAGGAAAACTCAACTTGTGCTAAGCCTTGTAATGAACTTATAGGTTGTTTTAGAGCTTATATTTGATGTGTGTTGATGGAATTCCCTTGTAGTCTCATAGTGGTTGTTGTGTTATTGATATTGTTGTTATCGTTATGCTTTATGGAAATGAAAGGAAAGAATGTATAGAAGCATTGTATACAAGTGTATATTGGGCTGATGCAGGTATATCCTGTGTTGTGGGTGATTTGAGTCCAAAGAGACATGGAAGAGGTTGTAGTAGAATTTTTTGGTCTTGTTGATTGAATTGTGGTGGTTATGAAATAGGTGAAATATTGTCCGTTTCATTTTAGAACCAAGTTATCATTCGATATACATGATATACTAGCGATACCTAAGTTAATACATGTATATCTTGTTATAAGGTTGGCATTCTAGTTGCAACAAGTTCGTTGTTGGATCGTATTGACGACTTGAGGTATGTAATGGCTATCTTTCCTCTTCTTGACATGATTCCACATCTAGTAAGAGCTTGATATGCTCAAATTACACCTATTAATGGTATAACACGGACGTTGTCAAATATAGTAACCCAACGAGGTTGGGGTCAAATCCCACAGAGAATATGGTGTGAAAAGTTTACTAAACAAGTATTATACTAATCTTGCGGTCCTGGTGTATTCCAGAAAAAGGTTTTATAGTTGTTTTGGTTTGTGGACTAATTTAAAGTGACTGAAAATTTAAAGTTGTAAATATATATATAAGGTAAAAAGAACCAAGGTTGTGTCCCCGTCGGATAAAGTGTATGATCATGGGTATCGATCTTGATATACTCCTAATGGACATTTGTATGGATGCACTTAACCTCTATGTGAATCGAACTATTTCCCAATAAGAAAAGATTATTTCTTTCTATGCTTTTTCCAAAGATAAGAAAGTATGCACGAAGAACGGTTAATTATGCCAAGTAAATTCCTTTATTCCTAAGTGAATTTATTAAACAAGGTTTAAAGCCACCGAGTTCTTGTTATTTGTTCTTACCTAACCCTAGCTAGTTTCCCAAATAAACTAAAGTTTATGGCGTTAGCTAATGTTTGCAACCACTAACTATATGATGAAAACGAAGAACAAATAAACCTTAACAATCCATTATGCGTATATCTTTCACGATCCCCAATCACAACACACCCATCGTTGGGTTCACAATCTTAGTAAAGGTGTTTAGCTACTCATGGCAACAAGAAAACAATAAAAGATTGAAGATTGCATAATTGAATTTTTGTATTGAACTTACGAATAAAACTTGAAAGTAATGAATGTAATTGTCTAGAAATCTTCAAAAGCAATAACAACTCAAAAGTAATTACTACAAGTCTAAAACTCCAGATGTCTGAAAAATAAAACCTAAACAGGTATTTATACAAGTCAAACTTGGAATAATCAATCCCAGTCTTGTTCCAGCTCGGCTTGTACTTCGACGGTCGTCGACATGCTCGACGACCATATCGACGATCTGAGTATGCTTTTTTCACTCTGCAGGAACTCCACCGTCGAAGCACTTCGACGGACCATCGATCATGTTGACGGTGCAAGTTGACGATCTGATGATGATCTGATGATCATGTTGACGGTCCGTCCTTATGCTTATTAGAACATATTGCTTATTTTCCTCGTTTTTTCACTTTTCGAGCATTCTAACTTCAAAATACCTGCACAACACACAAAACACATCAAACTATCACAAAATTGCTCGAAAACAAGTAAAACTTAGAGTTAAAAAGCATTGGATGTGCCAAAATTCCCAAAGACATCAGAGCTTACGAAGCATCTAAGAAGAACCTTATCGACTAGATCATGTCTTAGCGATCTATAGTCTCCCGAGTGGTTGTGTGAGGGATTCTTATCTGCTCCTTAACCCTTTGATGTCAGTAAAGACATATATATATATATATATATATATATATATTCTAGCATATACTTGATATATAGCATGATATACATATATTTTCTTTAGCCTGGTCACTTGGTCAGTGAAACATTATTGCCTGGCCGCTCGGTCAGTGAGACATTATTGCCTGGCCACTTGGTCAGTGAGATTTTATATTTTCCTGGCCTTACGGTCATTGAGATTTTACAGTTGCCTAACCACTTGGTCAGTGAGAGATATGATATTATTGTATTGCATTGATATGAGTTAGATCAGGAAAGTTATTTCAGGAAATTCTTTGGCCTCCAGATTACTATGATTTTCAGTTTAGTTTCAGTTTTAAGTTATTCTATTACCTTACATACTCAGTTCATTTTTTCGTACTGATATTTCTTTTGTCGGGGGCGCTGCATTCATGCCTGCGCAGTGCGACACACGACGAAGACCTCCCCGAGGGGTCGGACCGGACATCGGTGATTGGTAAGCTTCACTCATCCAGAGTTGCTAGGTCTAGATTTGGAGTCTCTCTTTTGTGTATACAGGTATGATGCGTAGGTCGGGGACCTGTCCCGACCATAATACAGTTATGTACTCTTTAGAGGCTTGTAGACGAGTCTTCTGTGTTGTATGTCAGTACTGAAATTTTATCGGCCCTTTTTGTACAGTTGGTTGTAGACACTAATGGCGGCCTCGTCGGCCTGCACAGTTATATATATATATATATATGTTTTGGGTGTGTATGCCCTTTAGATATGATAGCTATTGCTTACAGATGTTTCAGAGTGCGGCCTTGTCGACCTTGGTTAGTATTGTCTGTTTGCAGGTAGGCCTCTTTGGCCTAAGTTGAGGGTTATCCCTCTAGAGTTACAGTTAAAGAGTGGTTCGCTCAGGTCGAGTACAGCACCGGGTGTCGGTCATGCCTCTCCAGATTTGGGGTATGATAAACTTGCTATCAGAGTAAGTCTGTCCCAGGGAGTCGACAAGCCATGTCTAGTAGAGTCTTGTTTATAAATGTGTTGTGCACCATATTATATAAATAGGGAGCTACAGGCATTTAAGAGTTGGTTACCCTTCTTTAAGATCTAAATCGTCATGCAGAGTTGAGTCATACGAAATTTGAGTCAAACTTACCTATTGTGTTTGCGTACAGAGATGCCGGTGACTAGAAAGACCACGGCCAGTTAGAGAGATAATGCGGTAGCTGGTGAGAGGACCAGCTGGGCACCCCCAAAGAGATGGGGCCTAATCTGAGGCCTACGGTAAGACCTCTTCTCAGCCATCGTCGACTCCTCCACTATTTGAGGAGCTTCCAAGGGAGGCAGCACCTCCAATACCCCTTCATGCACCGATTAATCAGGAGTACGGTGCAGCTACTGAGGGGCCCAGAGACAACCGAGAGTACCGGCTGATGCAGGGTCTTCTGAGGGGCCCAAAGAATTTGAAGGTTCGAGAGTTTCTGGCATTAGAGCTCCCAGAGTATACAGGGACCAGGCGGAATGAGGACCTGTAAAATTTTATTGATCAGCTTCACCGAGTTTTCAGAGTGATGCACGCTTCGGAGACAGAGGCAGGAGAGTTAGCGGCTTTCAGGCTTCAAGATATAGCTATCTTGTGGTATGAAGGGGGAGCATTCCAGTGGTTCTGACGCACCTCCAGCAGTTTGGCCTAAGGTTTCGTAGGCCTTCTTAGATCACTATTTACCGTTGGAGATACAAGAGGTTCAATTTGATCAGTTTCTAGCTGTCCAGTAGGGTAATTCTAGTGTTCATGAGTATTGCCTCCGATTTGATTCTTTGGCCCGATATGCTCCATCATTAGTTGATATGATGAGGGCTAGGATCCATAGGTTTATAGCGAGATTACACCAGGATTATATCGAGGCTTGTACTACGACTTCAATGAATGATAATATAGATATTGCTCGGATTCAGGCATTTACACAGAATTGTGAGAATCGTAGATGTCAGCAGCAGGTTACTGAAAGGATCGAGAGGGAACATCATAAGAGGGCTAGGTCTGTTTGTCATCAGAGTGACACTCAGCGGAGTTTCAGACCTCAGTTTCAGGGGTACAGATCTGATCATTATATTCTATCTAGACCAGGTGAGAACTGTCACGACCCAACCCCGTAGGCCGTGACTAGTGCCCGAGCTGGGCACCCATACGCGCTCACTAACCGTATTCGGCATACGACGACCCATATACATAAATCAAGATCGACGTGACTCCAAACCGACGCATACAAACATATACGCACGTAAGTTTGCAAGGCTATCATAATGTACATAGCGTAGCAAAGATACATACACGTGTACCGAATAAGGTCGCAAACGGGCGACGGGCCGCCCAAACACAACTTACTCAACGCATCCGAACAAAACCGTATATAACCCACATCTATGTCTACGTACCTCTAGTGCGAACAAACAGAATCGTATGACGGGACAGGCCCCGCCGTACCCGAATAAACATAAACATATACATCGAAAGAGTATATACCCAAAATATCGCGCTCCAGAACAAAGCGGAGCACTCCGACCAACAGAATGGAAATCCTACGCCGGTGGATCACCAAAACGCGTATCTGTACCGCGGGCATGAAACGTGCCCCCCGAAGAAAGGGGGTCGATGCGAATATGTACCGAGTATGCAAAGCGAGTGAAGTACGAAAGCGAAGCCATAAAACAAGTAAAGTATGCGAACGTGAGCATAATAATCCGAATACCAAAGTACTTACATCCGACATCCAAATCATACATAAGGGGTTCAGAAGACAAATAGGATAATCAGAATGCCAAAATACCTCGCTTTCTTTTGAAAAACATTTACCTCTCTTACATATGGTAAATATCGCACATACCGCGGTCAATATCACACATACACATTCACATATACATACACGTACCGCGGCCAGGAACCCAGCGGTCAATATCATACATACACATACACATACCGCGGCCGGAACCCGGTATCGTTGTCACATATATACGCGCGGCCGCGAAGAACCAGCACAATATCACATAGTGCGTACGATATCTGGCAACGGCCCGGACTCGGCGAAAGAATAACGAACGAATGCGCCAAGCAGATCATAAGTAACCAAATACGATTTAAAACATTTTCGCAGTCTTAATAGGTTAATCGAAACGAACCATCATTTATAAGCCAAAACAAGAGTTAAACCGGATTTTCTTCCGAATATCACACGGGAACATATCAAACCGAACTTCGAACCCGTAGTTACGTATTGGAATCATAAGTATACAAATCATTATTCCCACTTAACGTACAAATATATAATCATACTCGGGGGTCGGAAAGGTAGTCATATTGAATTCTTTCAAAAGCCATCGTAATTATACTAAGAAGATCGCGGGACCCACGGACGAGCGTCAACCCAATCCGGGCCCGCCTACGAAAATCATCATCATCATATGTTATCAACTCATTATTACAAACTCAAAAGATAAGTAACGGATCGTACTCGAAATCGGAATGCTAGTCATGTCATATTTTTTTTTTAAAATCGTCAGAAGTACATAAGGAGAGTCGCGGGACCCACGAACGGGTGTCGACCCGAGCCGGGCCCGCCTATGGAAAACATAGTCATCATACATCATGGAATCATTTTTGAGCATATCGAAGCGATCCGATTCTGTCTGTGGAAGTTACGGACGTTCGTAGTTTTCGGAATCGTTTAGGAACGAAGCTCTTTTAAGAACCAACTTTTATGCAACTTTTGAAAATCAATCATACAAAGACATATAAACCATAGCTTGTCCACATAAGGATGCCAACATCAAAAGCAAATACGACTCATAAACGTGCTCGGATTTTTTTTAAGAATAGAATTACCCCCGAAGTTCATAACATATCATAGCTTACTTTAACTAAGACATGCCAAAGAAAGAAGGGTGAGCTTTACATACTTCGAACGCTTCCAAAGCTACTCCAAACTCAAGCTAACCCCAACCTACGCCTCTGGCTCCCCAAGGTCTACAAATACGTCAACGGATATCAAATATTAGCTATAGACGTATAGGCATTTAATTCCAAACTAGCACTTAATTCTACAGAAATTTGGGCAGCACCTCCCTTGTAAATACACCAACCCCGAGATTTCAACTCGGCCAAATTCATCAATAACAACACCAACAACCAAACTACAACATCAATAAGCAATTCAAAATGCATTCTAACATTAAATACACTTTTCTATATAATTCAACCACATTCATAATATTCCAATATACTCACTTCAACTACTTACATTCAAATCGATATCAACGTTTATACGTTCGATTCTTAATCAAAAACCATTCAACCAATATTCCAGAATGCTTTAAACAATTCACATAATTTTCCAAACAATCCAAACAACTCTCCATTTCACCCGAATTCTTCCCCAAACCCGAGAACAACATGATCCACATTCTTCTCTTCCAAATTCATGAATTACACTAATAATCCACACGTTAGCAATACAATTTCCATAACTACAAAAATTACATAAAATTCACATTAACTTCCAAATCAACCTACAACCAACACAACATCACTTTGAGTCATTTAAACTTGCATTTTCATCCTAAAATCCATAACGACGACAACCAAAATAATAACGACGATTTGTTCATTCCCAACTACACCAAAGGAGGACCATTCGGCCAACACCATACAAATATACAAAGATGATTTTCATTCTTTTCTTCATACTACAACAATCAAAACATGCTAACTAACATTAATTCATTACTTCCAACACAATATGCACATACTCGGCCAAACACCACCTACACACCTTCAACTTCAACTTGATTTCTATCATGAATTTCTTCCATTTTAGCATACTACAACACATATAAACCATTCATAACACATAAAAAAAGATCAAATCTTACCTTTCTTCCTTCAACTTCACAATAGGCTAGGGTTTGCAATAATGAAAACTAGCGGGTTGATCGCTCCAACAACACTTCCACGCTACTTAGGGACCTCCAATTAGTGGGTTTGTATGAAGGAAATAATTTTGGGATGGCTTGAATTGATCTTGGTTTTCTTGGTTCTTGGCCGAGAGTTGTTGGTTGTTGTTCTTCAACTTCTTGATTTTTTTTGCTAAGTATAGAATGAGAAAAGATGACTTAGAAGTCATCTTTTAAGCTTCCACAAGAGTTGTACATGTGTTCATGGCCCACACTCATGTGTTGGAGCAATTAAAATTGGACACAAAATGGGTGGGACCAATTCAAGTCCACACGGCTACAAGGCCAAAAATTGCATGATTTTCAACTTCCAATTATATCACTTTTGGTCCCAAATTTTTCTAATGGTTCCATACCAACAAATTCATGAACAACTTAGGTCTTAAAACGAAATCGAAGGTCAAAAGTCCCGACTTTGTATCCCGGAATGGTTTTGCCCCTAACTTTCCATAGTTAAACCGGATTGTCTCAATGTACGAAATACAGGATATAACAAGAACTCCCGTGCGTCAGGGTTCAGAATCGTATCTACGCCTTGGCAAGTCATTAGAACTTGGAGTCCTCACCAGAGGTTGTGACAGGTACATTGACAGTCCGTTCATATAATGTTTATACATTGATAGATTCAGACAGTCGTATGTTACTTAATAGTGAGCCTGTTATTACTAGGAAGATTTATCGAGGTTGTACAGTAGTGGTTTGTAATCATCAAACCCTAGAAGATCTTATAGAGTTAGAGATGGTTGATTTCGATGTTATTATGGGTATGGATTGGTTAGCGTCTGTTTATGCTAACGTTGGGTGCTGGACAAAGATTGTCACATTCCACTTACCAGGGGAAGCAGCTCTGGAGTAGAACGGCAACACAGCTTTGCCGAGAGGTAGGTTTATTTTCTATCTCAAGACGAGCAATATTATTACAAAGGGTTGTATCTATATTATTGTTAGAGTCTAGAATGCAGAGGCAGAATCGTCGACTCTTCAGTCTGTCCTAGTGGTGAATGAATTCCCAGACAAGCTTCTAGGCATTCCATCAGAGCAGGAGATTGATTTCACTATAGATGTGTTACCGGATATTCAGTCGATATCTATTCCTCCTTGTAGGGTAGCTCCCGTTTAGTTGAAGGAATTGAAGGAGCAGTTGATGGATTTGCTCGAGAAAAGCTTTATTAGGCCTAGTACTTTGCCGTGAGGAGCACCAGTATTGTTCGTAAGAAAGAAAGACGGCTTATTGCGGATGTGTATTGATTACAGGCAGCTAAATAAGGTGAAGATAAAGAACAAGTATCCACTCCTGAGGATCGATGACTTATTTGACCAGTTGCAGGTTGCTAGATGTTTCTGGAAGATTGATTTGAGATCGGGTTATCATCAGGTTAGGGTCAGGGAGAAGGATATTTCGAAGACAGCCTTCAGAACAAGATACAGTTATTTTGAGTTCCTCGTAATGTCTTTCGGGTTGATTAATACGCCAGCAGTATTCATGGATTTGATAAACAGCATATTCAGAACCTTCTTAGATCTGTTTGTGGTTGTACTTATTGATGATATTACGTCTATTCTCGATCAGAAGCCGAGCATGCGGATCATTTGAGTGCAGTACTCCGGGTTCTTCAGGATCGGAAGCTATATGCAAAGTTTTCTAGATGTGAGTTTTGTCTAAACTCGGTGGCATTACTGGGGCATATTGTATCAGACGAGATCATCAGGGTTGATACCCAGAAGATATAGGCCGTGAAGACTTGGCCTAGACCTACAACACCGACATAGATTTATAGTTTTCTAGGATTGGTAAGGTATTACAGGAGGTTCGTAGAGGGCTTTTCTACTCTTTCAGCACCACTAACAAAGCTGACTCAGAAAGCAGCTAAGTTCCAGTGGACAAACGCCTGTGAGTAAAGTTTTCAAGAGTTAAAAGACAGATTGACTTTAGCACCAGTTCCAACACTTCCAGAGGGATCAGAGGGCTATGCTGTCTATTGTGATGCTTCGAGCGTTGGGTTGGGACGTGTTTTGATGCAACACAGTAAAGTAATTGCCTATGCTTTAAGGTAGCTAAGGCAGCACGAGAAGAATTATCCGATCCACGACTTAAAGCTGGTAGTAGTGGTGCATGCACTTAAGATTTGGAGGCATTATCTATATAAAATTCATGTTGATATCTACACAGATCAAAAGAGTCTCCAGTACATCTTTAAGTAGAAGGAGTTGAAGTTGTGGCAGAGACTGTGGTTAGAGTTGTTGAAAGATTATGATGCCCTTAGCCACAAATTGATGGGTAGTTCATCATACTTGTGAACCGAGAAGAGAGGGTTAGCTCATGAGCTTCACCAGTTGGCTCGTTTGGGAGTCCGATTATTGGACTCAGGTGATACGGGAGTTACCGTTCAGGATACAGCGACGTCATCCTTAGTTAGAGCGCCAATACCAGGACCCTGCATTGATTCAGTATAGAGATACAGCCCCATAGAAAAAGAAATGACCCTTTGAGATCACCGGAGAGGAATACTAATATATTGAGGCAGATTGTGCGTTGCTGATATTGTAGGGTTACGTCAGCAAATCATGGCCGAGGCTTACTATTCCCGCTATTCTATTCATCCCGGTCTATGAAGATGTATCATGATATTAGAGGCGTTTACTGTGGAATGACATGAAGAAAGATATAACTGAGTTTGTGACCCAATGCTCCAATTTGCATCAAGTAAAGGTTGAACACCATAAGCCTGGTGGATTGTTGTAGGATATAAAAATTCCGACATGGAAATGGGAATCAATCAATATGGATTTCATTAGGGGTTTACCCTAATCTCAGTGTAAGTTCGATTCTATATGGGTGATCGTTGATAAGCTTACGAAGTCGATACATTTTTTGCCAGTCAGAACTACTTATTCAGCTGAGGATTATGCAAGGTTATACATTAAGGAGATAGTATGACTCAATGGTGTCCCAGCGTCTGTTATTTCAGATAGGGGCGCTCAGTTCATAGCTAAATCATAGCTAACTTCTAGAGATCTTTCTAGAAGGGTTTGGGGACGCAGGTAAATCTCAGTACGACATTCCATCCACAGACAGACGGGTAGGTCGAGCGCACTATTCAGACACTCGAGGATATGTTACCAGCATGTGTGTTGGACTTCAGAGGTAGCTGGGATGATCATATGCCACTTATCGAGTTTGGGTATAATAACAGTTATCATTATAGCATTCAAATGGCCCCATATTAAGCCCTATATGGGCGGAAGTGCAGATCTCCTATCCCATGGTTCGAGGTTGGAGCACTAAACTTGTTGGGACCTGACTTGGTCCAGTAGGTGGCAGAGAAAGTCAAGCTCATTCAAGAAATATTATTAGAAGCTCAGAGTCGCCAGAAGTCATATGCAAATAATCGGCGGTAAAATTTAGAATTTCATATAGATGACTGGGTATTCTTGTAGGTGTCGCTGATGAAGGGCGTCATGAGGTTTGGCAAGAAGGAAAAGCTTATCCCTAGATATATTGGGCCTTATAAGAAGGAAAATCTTATCCCTAGATATATTGGGCCTTATAGGATTGTTCGTAGAGTAGGCAGGGTAGCCTTCGAGTTAGACCTACCTTCAGACTTGGAGTCAGTGCATCCGGTCTTTCATGTATCCATGCTTCGCAAGTGTATTGGAGATCATTCCCAAGTCGTACTAGTTGATGACGTCCAGGTCACAGAATAGTTATCATATGACGAGGTTCATATCGCTATCCTAGACCGCCAAGTTCGTAGATTGAGAACCAAGCATATAGCTTCGGTAAAAGTACTTTGGAGGAAAAAGAACATTGAGGGGATGACTTGGAAGGCTGAGGAAGATATGAAATCCAGATACCCCCACCTGTTTCCAATCTCAGATGAGATTCTGACCAAGACACCGTCACATTCAGGTGAGTACTATGTTGCGAGCTACTTTTGTCGGTCGTGTGAGGCCATTATTACTTTTGATTGTTGTGTCCCTGTATGGCATTATGTTTTGTTGTTCGCTGTGTGGTAGGTTGGTAGTGATATGGTTGTAGGGGAGACTCTATCAAAATTTCTATAGACCTCTAAGAGTTTAACATTTGAGGATGAATGTTTCTGAGGGGGGAAGCATGTTACACCTCGTACTTTTGTACGTTAAGTTTCGCCGTGAGTTATTCGACATAGACTTGGAGAGCGGGACTATCTTCAAGGTCATATAAGATTAGACATGTCCATCTTAAGTATATAAGAGTTTAAGACCATGTTTAGGATGTATCGGAAGGTTTAAAAGGCAAACGAATCGAAGAAAGCGTGTTTTGTGAAGATTATCATTTGAGAGGTAGTTTACGGCCACATACGGGGTATTCTCCACCTCATATAGGCTGCATACTGGTTGTTTTTGGTGACCTCACTGCCCACCTGAGCCACCAGTATGCGGTGCAACAAGTGGGAACTTGCGACCGCAAGTGCCACCGTATTTGGAGGTGGTGGGGTGGTTCCTTGATGTTTTAAAGTCGTCCAAGCTTTATTTTTCATCCTTAACACTCCCTAATCAATCCCTAACCTCCAAGAGGTTTCTCTACTAGTCAAGTGAAGTTTAGCAAAGTTTTGGTGCGAATCCACCCTCGAGAAGTTCATAGTGTTGCTAGTCACATCTTCTTTGTGTGTTGATAGTTGTAGCTCATCTCTTGTTCTTGAGGAGGGTTAATCTTGCGATCAAGGTAAGGTTTCATCTCATTTACATGTTCTTGAGTTTATCTAGTCTTTAAACAACTTGTTGGATGAAGAATTTGTGGGAGGAAAACTCAACTTGTGCTAAGCCTTGTAATGAACGTATGGGTTGTTTTAGAGCTTATATTTGATGTGTTGTTGATGGAATTCCCTTGTAGTCTCATAGTGGTTGTGTTTTTGATGTTGTTATTGTGTTATTATTGTTATACTTCATGGAAATGAAAGGAAATAATGTATAGAAGCATTGTATACGAGTGTATATTGGGATGATTTGTGTATATCCTCGTGTTATTGGTGATTTGAGTCCAACGAGACATGGAAGAGGTTGTCGTAGTATTTGTTGGTCTTATTGATTGCATTGTGGTGGTTATGAAATAGGATAAATGCTGACCGTTTCATTTTAGAACCGAGTTATCATTCGATATACATGATATACTAGTGATACCTAAGTTAATACATGTATACCTTGTTATAGGGTTGTCATTCTAGTTGCGACAAGTTCGTTGTTGGATCGTATTGACAACTTGAGGTATGTAATGGGTATCTTTCCTCTTCTTGACATGATTCCACGTCTAGTAAGAGCTTACGAAGAATATAACGAGAACCTTATCGACTAGATTATGTCTTAGCGATCTATAGACTCATGAATGGTTGTGTGGTACCTCCTGAGGGATTCTTATCCGCTCCTTATGCCTTTGATGTCAATAGAGATAGAGAGACATGGTGATGCTTTATATATATATATATTCCAGCATATACTTGATATACAGCGTGATATACATATATTTTCTTTAGCCTGACCACTTGGTCAGTGAGACATTATGCCTGGCTGCTCGTTCTGTGAGACATCATTGCCTGGCCACTTGGTCAGTGAGATTTTATATTTGTCTGGACTTACAGTCAGTGATATTTTACAGTTATCTGACCACTTCGTCAGTGAGAGATATGATATTATTATATTGCATTGATATGAGTTAGATCAGGTGAGTTATTTTAGGGCATTCTTTGGCCTCCAGATTACTATGCTTTTCAGTTCAGTTTCAGTTTTCAGTTATTCTATTGCCTTACATACTTGGTACATTATTTCGTCCTGACGTCCCTTTTGCCGGGGGCACTGCATTCATGCCTGCAGATGCTGACAGACAGACAGATAGACCTCCCCAGTAGGCGAGACCAAACATCAGCTGATTGGCAAGCTCCACTCATCCAGAGTTGCCAGGTCTAGATTTGGAGTCTCTCTTTTGTGTATATAGGTATGATGGGTAGGTCCCGACTATGATACAGTTATGTACTCTTTAGAGGCTTGTAGATGAGTCTTGTGTGTTGTATGCCAGTACTGAGGCCTTGCCGGCCCTTTTGTCTAAGTCTATTTTGGTATAGTTGGTTGTAGACACTCATAGCGGCCTCGTCGGCCTGCACAGTTATGTATATATGTTTTGGGTGTGTGTGCCCTTTAGATATGATAGTTATTGCTTACAGATGTTTCAAAGTGCGGCCTTGTCGGCCTAAGTTGGTATTGTTTGTTTGTAGGTAGGCCTCATCTGCCTAAGTTGAAGGTTACCCCTCTAGAGTTACAACTAAAGAGTGATTCGTTAGGGCCGACGAAGGCACCGGGTGCCGACCATGCCTCTCTAGATTTGGGGCGTGACTAATACACTCCTTAAGAAAATACTACTGTCACTCCTAAATCGAAATAAGCATTTTGACTAAATTAATATTAATTAAAATTTACATATTACTATTAATTTGACACTTTGGGATCTGGTCACTTAGCACTTTATAAGGGCAATTCTGAAAATATAAAGTTAATTCCTTCTTAATTATGTAAGTGTACACTTATTTTGAACCAAAATAAAAAGGCTAAGTGAGCACTTATTATGAACTGGAGGGAGTAATTTCTATTAGCTTTATATGTTTTAATAATATTGTGACAGAATTGTGATAAAATATTTTACCGCCAATATTTCGCAACAGATATATTTTGTCACAAAAATCATCTCTAAATTCCGTCACTAATCTGTCATAAATTCATTAGTAATCAAAATTGTCATAAATTATATGTTTTCCTCAAATTTTTGGGTGTGGAAGGATGATAAATCACAAATCCATCAAAATTCTATCATAAATTTGTGATGGACTTGTCTGACACAATATTTCCGTCACAACTTCGACTCTTTTTTTTTCCTTTTTTTTTTTTTTTTTTTTTTTTTTTTTTTTTTGTGTGCGCGCGCGCGTGTAGTGTACATGGTAAAGAAATAAAATTACCCTAACAGGGCACCTGCCAAATATTCAAATTCAACATTGAGCAACAAGTATGAGAAAATGTTGAGTGAAACAATCGACTCATTACGGACGATGTCGCTTAGATCCATTTTCATAATCATACAACATTATCTACACTACAATGCCCTTATGCAGCTAACAGTTTCAAAAAGTTGCATATAGTATTATTCTATTATAGCATATTGTATATTGTAACTAGTATATTATGTAAGTTAACTCTTGATAAAATAATGTAGGTCTTGCCTTCAACCGAATTCGTATATTTGGTTCCTGGTAACTGAGGGTCAAATGAGAAACATTGGCATCAACTTGATTTAAACTCACGTATATTATCAAGGTTCAAGACTCCTTCAAGCTTGCAACAATGGTGATTTGCCAATGTTTCCAAGCTTAGACAACGACACCCACACTATTAAACTCACTTTTATATTCAAAATTCAAGATTCACTTCTTCAAAGCATTGTACTTCAATTATTATAGATCCGAAAAACACATGAAAAAGAAGTGGATAGCAATTTTTCTGAAGTTTGTATATCCTAGCTGCGGATACAAAAATATTTAAGAAGTAATTGAATATTAAGTGGAGATGTAAAAAGTGGTTGCCGCGCAAAATTAACGCATTCCCTTCTAACAAAGATAACTGGTGCTTTTTCATTAGAAGACCAATGTAAAGTTCTAAATCATACAGTATAAGTAAAGAATGCACAATTATTAACAGAAGGCCCAGAATGCCATTAAACTTAGTGTGCCCAAGCAAGCGTATTGACCCGAAGCTCCTCTCTTCTGGCTTCTATAATTAGTCAGTATATATAAGTATAAGCATGTAAGTAATACTTCACTAAAGAATGACTTTGCCCTGCTCCAAAAGTACTGGCAGGAAGAATGACAATAATCCATTTACCTAAAAACTAATCATGCCCCGCACTTGGAAGTTTTGGCAGGAAGAATGGCAAATAGGTAAGAGTATCTAACATATCTGCTGCTTGTGTAATTGCCGCGAGCTCCATGAGCTATTTCGCTGTGAAGGAAAAATGACCGTTGGCAACCTCTTGCTTTCCTCAACGTGAGGAAAATCAATGGTGTAATGAAGCCCGCGACTCTCGTGTCGGGAAAGAGCACTGCTAACTACCAGCTTGGCACAACAGAAGAGATTCCTCATCTCACAAGCATCTAATCCAACCATGGTCGGTTCCCAGCCATGCTGAAATAGATATGTTTCCCATTTCAACTCCAACTCTTTAATTCTCTTCTCTGCAAGGGTTAGTCTCGAGGTAGACCTAACAATTCCGACATACTCCCACATGACTGACTGCAATTCTTTCCTCACTTCCCTTGTCCGACGAATGACTTTGTTAAGTACAATATCTCCCAGTAACACAGGGGCTACAGGCCGGGCCCACCAACTTGAAGCACCGTGATTAATTTTAGACACGCTCATGTGATCAATTGAAGGCTGTACAGCTCTTCGTGCAAACACTAGTGCTTCAGCTAACGAGTTGCTAGCAAGTCGGTTCGCACCATGCAAACCAGTACATGCAACTTCACCTGCCACATAAAGACCTCGTACATTAGTCTCACCATCGAGCCCAGCACGGACTCCACCACACATGTAGTGAGCAGCGGGGACCACCGGAATCGGTTGCTGTGTTATGTCTAACCCATAGCGGAGACACTCAGCAGCTATATTAGGAAAATGAGAAAGAACCTTCTCTTTGGGCTTGTGACTAATATCAAGAAGAACATACTCTTCGCCACGCTTTTTGAGCTGGTCATCTATACTTCTTGCTACCACATCTCTCGGGGCAAGCTCTGCTCTTTCATCATACAATGGCATAAATCTCTCCATATCTAAGTTGTAAAGGATGCCTCCGTCACCTCTAACAGCTTCAGTTATCAGAAAAGCATTCTCTCTGGTATTTGATGGTCTGATGGGAAGGCCTTCATCAGCTAAGGCAGTCGGGTGGAATTGCACAAACCTGGCAACACGAGGCAGAGAATTGTAATTACTAATGCGACCTTCGGGGATAGTTCATCAACCTTGCAGACAAAGACTTGTCTACCATCCAAAAGATGATCGAACGAGGACCATCAATTAGAGAGCCGACGGCTAGTCTAGAAATCTTTTTTACATCAATTACTTACTCCATGTTGGAAATTACAGCTTGAGCTCGATGAGCCATAGCCATTCCATCTCCAGTGGCAACCTACAACCATCATACCAATATGAATTAGAACTTTACGCATGCCCACATTCGACAAAGTTAAACTTTTCTGTTCATTAATAAAGGTGCAAATGGTCAAATATAAAAACAGAACTGGACCTACCGCCAATTAGTTGCTCCGAGAAAAGTTCAAAAAAAAAAAAAAAAAAAAAAAAGATAATGAGCAGAACAGCGAACAGCAGATGCCTAATCCTGGTTAGTACAACTTTGAACAATTTATCTTGCTTTTATTGTACAGAAATTATTGTGTATAAGAAAAAGAATTTATTATGTTCATCACATACGTAAGAATCCACACTTCCAAGCAAAGGATCATCTGTTATTCGACTACCCAGCTAATCTATTTTCTTTTTTCTTTTCCTCTTTTTTTTATTAGGGCAGCGAACTGTTATATCTAATTGCACATCAGCGTAGCATGCAATTGCTATAGAGTGGAACAATTAATACTCTATGGAATGTTGTTTGCATCAATGTCAATTGATAAGATCCTTATATGTTACAAAAGATACTCTGTGACCAAGCTTATCATCAACAATTTTTTTTTTTTTTTTTTTGATAAGGTAATAAGCTTATCACTAACAATTAAATGCAAAAGTATGTTAGTCATATGGTAAAAAAGTAACTATTAGCTTCCCGCACCAGGGAAGAGTTTCCTTCCCACCTTCTCCCCCCATATTACTGATTATAAGGAGTAACGTTATTATAACTAACAACATTTTGGAGGAGAAGATATTGAAACCCATACCGGCGGATTAGTAGTACTTGGATAGATATGCCCAGCTCCACCTGATGCCAGCAAAGTCACTTTTGAAATGAATCTTATGACCTAGAAACCCAAAGTAAGAGCACAGAAGCCTAAGAAATCAATTTATATCATTTTGAGGATATGTACAAATCATGGAGGTCAACATGAGCGAAAGCAACTGTACTTACCTCATGTGTTTCCGTGTTTATAGTATCAACTCCATGACAAACTATTTCAGAATCATCCTGCATTTGGCATAAAAAATAACATTAGCAAATATTTATATGACTTATTGAACAGTTCAATTGCCACCTTTACACAACTATCATCATGTTCAATTGTCATTCACTTGCATTGTACTACTTGCTTAATCATATCTACAAGGGTTCATTCGTTCAGTTTGGACAAAATATAAGCAAGTGCAAAAAATTCACACAAGCAATGTTTGTACAAACAACAGAAGCAAAAGAATAATGCCAAGTTTAATTAGATTAGAGCAACAACCCTACATCTTGGACCAAATTGATGCTAGAGCAGAAATTTTTTCTCAATAATAACCAATGCAAACAGTTGCTATCAAAGAATAAACTTACCTGAGTGGTCAACAAATCTACAGCAAAATGGTGTTGGAACACAAATATATTAGGATCCTTAACAACTGCATCTAATAGGGCCCTTTCTATCTCTCGGCCTGTCATATCAGCAGCATGAACAATTCGACGATGGGAGTGCCCCCCTTCCCTGGCTAGATGCAGATTTCCATCTTCCCCGTGATCAAACGAAGCACCCATAGCGATCAGTTCTCTAATTCTCTCAGGTCCTTCAGTACACACAACCTGGAGAAAGAAGATACACTTAAAAGAATGAAGATTTTAAAAGAGTAAACTAAAAGCAAATTTTGGAGTACATAGATTGCATAAAAAGCACAACTACATGGACCAAGTTTTTCCGAACTGAGAAGAAGATATCAGTAACGATATCCCTTCTTTCAAGCACAACATGAAACTTCCTTGAAACAGTATATATTTACAGAGACAAACGAAAAATAGCATAGAGCAAACTAAGCGGTGACCCTTAAAAAATTGGTGCTGACTTAGGGAAGTGCTAATGATACCTTTGTGTGTTCTCATTTAAAAAAGAAAACATGGTACGTACAACTAAATGAAATCCCACAATCAAACCGAGAGACAAACAAGTACATTTCCTGGCTAATTCGTATTTCTTCCTTCTTGCATGTCACCTTCACTCTCTTCTCCTAATGTTCAAACACAGAAGTCAACGATTTGAACCGTGAAGAATAGGAGTACTCCATATACCAGTGGAGATCTTCCATATTACCCGCCATTAGTTTCTCTGCTCTCCAACAGTTTCTTTTCAACTTTTAAGCACCTACATCAGAAGCAAGGAACAGACATAAAGCCTTTCTTGTAGTATTGTTGCTTGGCACTCAGCTTCAGATTGAAAACAAACCTAACTGCCCCATTGCTCTTACAGTTTTCCAGTTTTTGGCAGTTACAGAATCCTGTGGCAAAAGCCGTCTAAACAGAAAGTTCCTTTGGTTTCAACCTGAAAGATAGATCGAGAACTTTCCTATTCATCCAACTAAGTAGTCTGGGAAAATTTTTGGAGAAGTAAAGGGACATAGTCTCCAAAGAAAAAAAACTGAAAAAGGGAAACTGCTTCACGGAACTGAAGAGACTATAATATTCTATGAACTTACTCTAACAGTCTCCTCATCACAGAGGTAAGCACCTGCCACAATTGTATCTTGCATGTGGCTCTCCACTGAATCCATTGGGCAGAGCACAGCACTTACACCACCTTGAGCATAATTAGTGTTACTCTCATGAGGCTCGGCCTTGGTTATCACAGCCACAGTTCCATGTTTGGCAACCTCAAGAGCATATCGAAGGCCAGCAATTCCACTACCAATCACAGCAAAATCGAAATACCTAGTTGAGCCTTCACTCTGGCATGATTTGATTGTTCCTCTGTGAGACTTCCAGTTTGTTTTTACTTGACATTGTGAATAGTTACTTCTATCAACTTGCAAGAGTTTGGAAATCCAAGAAGACCTGGAAAAATTAATTAGCACATCACCACCAGAAAATGGACATAACAACCTTTCTCTATTCTAAGGAATAAGGAAATGACTCAAAAAACAAAACTTTTAGGATTCTGTCACCTCATGAAAAAAGATATTACTGGTTTACCACTAAACATGTAAACAAAGATTCCTTTTCAGTAAGTTCTCATTTGAGGATAAATAGTCCTACAGACAACACGTGAATGCCTATCACTATTACAAATTGGAATATAATAACATCTTAAAACTCCAAACTAAAAACATTTTGACAGTTGTTCCCCCAGAAGAGAGGATAAGGGGCACTACAAAGAAGATAATATACGAGGGAAAAATAGAGAGAGAAGGAGAGATGAGTGAAGAAGCATCGCCCTAATACATACCAAGGGATTTGGTTTTGCATGCCCTTCAGGATCTTATTGGAATGACAGTGAGCTTTTCCATAGCTATTCCTCCAGTAGACAGGCTCCCTCAAATGTAACCGTCCGCTTCCTGAAGCTATACCAGTTGCCATATGACCTTATTGACTGACAATGCAGGTCAAAGGAATTGATATCAGGTGAGCACTCCCAATTCCGAGGTTAGAGTATTTGTGAAACTAAACATTTAAACATCATCTTGATTACCTCCAAAAACACCCGAACAGAGCAAGGAATTGAGCTAAACAACAAAATATTGGCACTTGACATTTAGATAACTTCTACCAATCAACACGCGCATATTTCCAAAATTTATGCTACTTTTAAAAATATGATTGATGTAATTACGGTTGAAAGTGGTAGGCAATTAAATTTGCAATTACTTCCTACTTCTTAATTTTGCCTAAATCACTCCAACTTGAATCAATCTTGTTTGTACTTTGTCTTTATAAGATCTTCAATTCTTTGAGTGCCTTCCTAGACATCTTTGAAGCTCAAGATAATCAGATTATTAAACGATTAGAATTGAAAAGACATTCTTAACCTTAAATATCATTTAAAGCATAATAGTCACTATGATATTGGTGGTTTGAACCTGTGTTTGGAACTAAAACTGATAGGAGAAGTACAAGAAGAAAATCATACTCTAATTTGGCATATTCAATCATGTGAAGTCTTAATTCTATTTTTAAGTGTTTCTATAGCTATAGAATAATTTTAATAGCTTTTATAACAGTTGCCTCAATTGAAAGAAGTTTTTAAAACTAAAATCACTAAGACTTTACTTAAGACCAACAATATCTCAACAACAACATACCCAGTGTGATCCCACAAGTGGGTCTGGAGAGGGTAGGATGTAGGCAGACCTTACCTCTACCTTGGGGCTGTTTCCAATAGACCCTCGGCTCAAAAGAAGTGTAATCAAAGCAAGATTGAAAGGAAAATAACAACAACAAAATAGCAAGATGAACAAAGCAAATGAAGCAGCATGTAGTAGTAAAGATCGAAGACTAAGATACCACGTGAATACTAAATAAGGAGAAGATGAGAAGAGGAGACTAGCCCCCTGCCTCTCCCACATAAAAGTACGACAACACTCGGCTACCTACTAACCTTCTACCCTAATACTCGACCTCCATACCTTCCCATCTAAGATCATGTCCTGAGTAAGCTGAAGATGTGCCGGCCTTGCATTTTAAAAAGCTATAAGAATAATCATCAAATAAATTTTTTATTAAATAAACTTTAAGCCTCTTCTAAATTTTGGAGTCACCTATTCTGTTTAGCCTTCCCTGCCTGCAGTATTTACGCGTGTCACATCTTCTTATCGAACTCATATTCAACTCTATTTATTTATTTTGTTTGAAAACTGGTAAATTGTAAATTCATCTCTATCTTTGAAAGAGAGTTTTTGGGCTAGGATTGTCTCAGCTTGTGTTGCTTGCCAGAAAAGAAAACAAACAGAAAGCAAAATTGTATAGCATGTTCATTACAGGATCCACCTCTATCAGTTTATCATACATAGATTTTCACAGCAGGTCCCTATACTTATGAATCTGATTACAAGACAACCTAAGAGAAGAACTAAACTACAATGCAATTACAGTTATCATTCCAAAACAAAGAAAAATTAGATCAACAAAACAATTTTAACTGTCTAATTACCTTAATGGAGCAAAAATGTCGCTTCGAAGTACGTTAAATGAAACCCAAATAAACCGAAGAGAGAATTTTATTTTTGCTAAACAAATGGGCTATACTTATTTATTATTTAGTGTATATATTATATGCGCACTTTCCAAAATGTGTAACGTTTGTGGCGTCAGAGAAAAAGTGAAGGGTTGAGGACCCAAGTGGTTTTTCCTCCACAAAGAAATTGGACAAAAAGGGAGATTGAGTTTGAGCCTTTTAGCTTTTACGAAAATTGGAATCCAATTTTGTTCTTTTTTCACATAAAAGTGAACAAACAAAAAATACAAGATTCTGGTCATTCTTTTTGACTTTCCTCTTGGCCGCCCACCCCCTTTGCATTTCTAGGTAGTTTCTCTTATCATATAGTAGTAGTATTTCCACGATAATGACCCTACCTAAAATTAATGCTCATGTGTTCGATGTATGTAATACACTTTTTTGTCTATTTAAAAAAAAAAAAAAAGATATATTTTAATATTTAGAAATAATTTTACTTGAAAATTACTCTTTTACCCTTAATTGAATGATTTAGAGCCACACAAATACTTATGACTTATTTTAGACCACAAATTTCAACAGTCTTCATTTTTTTCTTAAACTCCGTGTGTAGTAAAGCTATATCACATAATTTGAGACGGAGGGAGTAGAACCAATAGCTTGTTTGGTCAAATTTTTAAAATTTATTTATTTTAAAAAGTATTTTTTGTTAAGAAAAGTAGTTGCTTGTGTTTGACTAATTGCTTTGAAAAATATTTTTGTCAATATTAGATCAGTACACTTTTGAAATAAAACTACTTGTTTTGGCTTATTGTGTTTTCTAAAGACTTTGATCAAGCATGTCAACTTTTTAAAATAAGTAAAGTAAACAAAGATGAGCATTATTAGCTTCTAAGAAACTTGGCCAGACAAGTCACAATCCATCAATTTGAACATGTTAATGTTCTTCTATAATTTTGAATTGAATACATTAATTTCAATTAAAATTCCCCATTTGTGGCAATGGGTTAAACTATAATCTTTGGTTTCCAAAAGTCTAATTAAAATGTTCTCCACAATGCAAGAACAGACGAAACAGATTTTCCCCAAAACTAACATAAATGTCCTCCAAAAAGTATTTCAAAATATTAATCTGAACACTCCAATTACCAGAAACTACAACATAAAGCTAACCCAAATACTTCCTCCATCCATTTTTACTTTTAATATACTAAAAATAGATATCCACTTTTATTTATTCAGTTTGAAAATTTATTGTCCCATATCTATTATACCCTTATTATTAATTATTGAGTTGAAAATTTCAAAAAATTGTTCGTGATTGCACAACTTTTAGAGTATGTTTGTGATATCAATTACTTGGATGATTTATAATAATTAGGGATGATATAGTAAAATTATCATTTTATTTATTACTCCTTAAGAGGTGTGTCAAGTCAAACATAGACAAATGAAAATCAACGAACGGAATATTTCATACAACATATAGATCTTTATGCAAAAACCTCATTTCCTCCCACTGGAGAAATAGGTTTTTAGCTTATTCCAAAAAAAAAAAAAAAGAAATAGTTTTACGACTTTTTTACAAGAGATATCATTTTTTTTAACATAAGAGATCTGAAAAGGTCATTTTCTTTTATTTAAATTCTAAGAGGGTAATATATCCCATTTCCTCCAACCACTAGCCAGGGGCAGAGCCACATACGGCTAAGGGGGTTCGCCCCTTTTGGCAAAAATTACACTGCTTATACATGATTAAAATTATTTTTTTATGTATAGATAGTAGATGTTGAATCCCTTTAAAAAAATTCGAGTGTTTACTTATGTATATTTTAAACCCCCTTATCATAAATTCTGGCTCCGCCGCCACCACTAGCATATATACTAAGGTGTCGTTAAAATTTAATCAAAGCAACTAGTGTAGCTCATATACCATATTCCTCACACTTCCCGATGAATACGTCAGATGAATGAACTGGGATTGGCTTGACTGCACTTTATCTCGTCAACTTGGATTAGTTAGTTACATTCTGATCCAATTATTAAAAGGACAATTAAAAAAGGGACGGTTTAAAAAATAAAATATCACATCCAGCTTGCTTAGATTGACAGTCCAGCCAGATGAAAGCCACCAGGCCCACCAATCTTCCAATTCTTAGCTCGTGGTGACAACTTCAGTAGATTAAATTTAGGCCAGTAATTAGCATTTAGTTTCAGCATATGTATCATAACATATCACAAGTTATATTTTACAAGACAATTTTTAACATTTAACATCATCAATGTACAAATTTAGAATTCGCTAGGCATATTTAGTGTTTAGCTTCAGCATATGTACTATCACATTCACATAAATTATCTGAAATAGATAAAATTCTCAATGCTCAACATAATCTGAAAAACACTATACAACCTACGCCACATTACTTAATTCCTTAAGAACTTGTATCCAATGAATTCAAAAGAATTAAACGAGGAGCCGGATGAGGTGAAAATATCATGTATGACTCTGTAGAGTGGCAGCAAGGATGATTTATCTATCAACTTTTCCACTATCACCTCCAAAAAATCAAACTCTATCTTACATATAGTTGCCAGAGTATGATTAACCATACAAGTCATGCCTTGGAATGAAAGACAATTCTGACTCCGCTTTGTCTACGAACAAAGAAGCTATAATTAATGCAACTATGAATCTCATGGAGAGTTTGATCCTGGCTCAAGATGAACGTTGGCAGCATGCTTAACACATGCAAGTCGGACAGGAAACGCTGAGGCAAAAGTTCAATTTCCGAATAGTGGTGGATCTAGAATTTTCACTAAGGGGAGTACAAAAAATAAAAATGTAGTGTCTGGGATTTGAACTTTGAACCTCAAGGTAAACTTTGAACTCCTTAACCACTGAGCTAATCTCTAGTTTGTATTTAAGGTATTCAAAATCTATACATGTACATAAAACAAAATTACCTTATATAGACAAAGAGATTTTTTTCCGAGCGGATCCGAGTGAACAACCCCACCCCCTCCTTGATTCGTTCCTGTTTCCGAATATAAAAATGTTACAGAACTTGTATCGAGCAAAGCATATCTAAATATTTTCATTTAAGTAAGCAACATGGGCAAAAATTAAAGAACACACATGTCAACATCACAAATTAAAGACCAGTTCATATGAAGGGAAATCCGTGCAGAAAATTTGATTAATTGATCAACATTTTTTTGCACGGATTGCCCTTATTTTAGGTTGGTCTTTAAATTTTGCCCCTCAAATTTGTGGTCTTTAAATTTTACCCCTCATATTTGGTCTTTAAGTTGTGCCCTTCGCTTGGGAAAGCGGGGTGAATACATGAAGTTACGGTTCAACCCCGCTCAAGCATAAAATAAAAAAATAATTTCGCAAGGCAGGATGGGGGGAGTGTATGCCGGATCCGGCATAAAGTCCTTAAGGAAAAATTAAAGTTATACCGGGATCCGCATAACTAAAAATCACCTTATAAGTTAAATTTTTTAAGACATAATTTAGTTATGCCTTATGTGGATTTTAGTTAAGGCATAACAAAATTATGCCCCATAAGACAAGAACTTTTCCTTAAGGCATTTAAGTTATCATTAAGGAAAAGTTCCGTATGGGCATACTTTTAGTTATGTCTTTGGGATACTTTTTTAGTTAAGGCATAACTAAAAGTTTACCTTGAAAAGTAAAATATATATATATATATATATATATATATATATATATATATATATATATATATATATATATATATATATATATGTATATATACTAAAGAAAGTCCGCCGGGAGGGGGCATAACAAAATTTAAACTTGCCTTATAAGGCAAACTTTTAGTTATGCCTTAAGAAACTTACGCTTGCAAGCATACTTTTAGTTATATTTTATGGGGCACACTTTTAGTTAAGGCATTACTAAAAGTTTTAAAAGTTAAAAAAAATATATATATATGCTTCATATATATATAAAATTTTTTTAAATTTTTGATATATATATATGATAAGCCGAAGGGCAAAATAAAGACTACAACATATATACCACCCTAGAAGGGCAATTCTGCGAATTGCCCATTGATCAATAGGTTAATCTGCGTTGTTTGGGCCAATAGCATTTTAAGACAATCTTAGCCTGTTTTTCTTCTGTAAGTTCAAGCCAATAGCATACCGAGAAAACAATCAAAATTTTAAAACAAAAAACCCCTCACATGGCTGACACTAACGATATTACATGCCAAACATTTTTTTCCCCTCAAAAAACGTTACTTCGTATGTCTTAATTTATGTGACATCATTTGACTTGACACAACATTTAAGAAAGAATGATTGACTTTTAATGTGTGTGGTCTAAAATAAACCTTAGATGATTCTGTGGCTATAAATCATTCATTAAGAGTAACATGAGAATTTTAAAGTTAAATTGTTTCTAAATAGAAATGTTACATTTTTTTTTTGGACAGACTAAAAAAGAGATTTTGCCACATAAATTGGGACAGAGGAAGTAATTTATATACAATGAAGAAATAAAATTCAGAACCTCTCTTTTGCTGGAATTCACATTTGTCTCTTTTTCCTAATCTCTCTTTTCTTTTCTTTTCTTTTTTGTAAATCTTACTCAAATAGCTACCTTTTGTTACCTTCTAACTGGATATAACTACAAAATGCAATATTGCCCAAACAGCCGATTTTTTGACAAAACGCGTGTATTTCTATTATTTTGAAATACGAGGAGAAATATAGCGAACGTAAGACAAGTTCAAATAATCGAGCCTATTTTTTGGAACAGATTTTTAAAAAAAAATAATAATATGAGGATCAATGTAAATGGTCCCATAAATCACGCAAAACGCATATTCATCCCTATCAGCTCACATATCTCTCTCCACTACTATCACATTCAAAAAAAATTGAATTCAAAACCAATAAAACTTCCAATTAGAGGAAAAACTTAACGAGCTACGTTTTATACTTTCAAATGCTTCTAGTATGAAGTTGAAATACATTCAATGCCATGTGAACGAGAGTATATGTAGAATCATAGTGACGATCGGATTTGTATTTCGTAATCTACAAAAGGTAAATTTCAATTTTTTCAATTATTTGTTTTTTAGATTTTTGTTTTGTTTCTGTTTTCTGTGATTGAAACGATGAATTATTTTTCGAGTGTAGTATTTGATCTTTTTATTTTTGATATATTTCGAGGCTTAAAGATGTCAAGCATAACAGTTGTTATCAGACACTCTGGGTTTTTTAACGACCAGAATTGCTTTGTTAATTACAAAATAAACGCAATCGTATTCAAAGATTATTGTTCATACGCTGAGTTGCTTGAGATTATTGCGATTCAGATAGGAGTTGATACTAGTAAGAAATCCATTTCAATAAAATATGCTTTCGAAGGAGACATTACACCGATTGAAATACACAATGATATGGGAGTTAGGGTGTCTGTTGAGCTTAAGAGAGAAAACAAAGGATTTGAGATGTATCCGATATGCGCTACCATAACTGATAATGGGATTGATAAATTTGTGTCCAGAGAATCCACAGTTGGGGACGATAGATTTCAAATTGAAATTGAAGATTATACGCATGCTATGGATGTAGTTGAATCAAATGATTTGGATTTGTCGGATTGTTCCAAGGCTGTTGTATTATTTGAAAACAACAACAACTTCATAATTTCGAACAATGAACAGAAGGAAGTTTTCGTTGATCAGATATACAAGGATAAGGATACTGTGAGGATAGTTATGGCAAATTATGCAATTCGCAAAAGATTCAATTGCAGAACAGAGAGGTCAAATGCAGTAAGGTATGTTGTATATATTGAAATATATTGAAATATAAATTGAAATACATACTGTTTATAGTGGCATACTATTTCCTGAGTTTATATTTCAAAGGTATTGGATTAAATACATTGAAATATGTTTTTTGAACTTTAATTTTACTGTTATTTTTCATGGATTTGTTTTTGTAGTTACACTCTGGTATGCTGGTCAACTGATTGTCATTGGAAATTCCGAGCTTCTAGTATTGCCAATTCTGAAATGTTCAGAGTGAGATATTTCCATGATGAATATACGTGTCTGTTGAAGGACAGGGTGTATTCCCAAAGACAAGCAACAAGTGGGTTTATTTGGGCATCAGTTGTTAAGCCAAAAATAGCAAACCACAAAAGGAAATATACACCTAATGATATAGTAGACGACGTAAAAAATTAGTTTGGCATTGATGTTTCTTATATGATGGCCTGGAGGTCTAGAGAAAAAGGCAATGAATGAATTAAGAGGGGAACCACCTGAATCATATAAGAAGTTACCGGGGTATGTGTACATCTTAGAGAAAACATATCCTGGATCACATGTGAGAATGCATAAATCAGAACAAAATGAGTTCTTGTATTTTTTTGTACCCCTTAAAGCGTTCATAAAATGATTCGAGTGTTGTAGATCAATAGTAGAAGTAGATGGTTCCCACCTTAAAACTACATATAACGGTACATTCGTATCAGCTAACACGATGGATGGTGCAGGTATGTAGTCACTTTTTTTTGTTGTTTCCTTTTGGGGTATATTTCATTATATTTTAAATGAATGACTCAGTTTTTTATGGTACTGGTTATTGTACAATAACACTCTAAAATAGTATATTACATTGTATTTTAATGTATTGCACATATTTTTAAGCTATATTTCACAGTTAAAAGTTGTCACTGTAAAGTATATTTCATTATATTTCAATGTATTTCATAAAAAATTTGCTTTATTTCGCTGTAAAATCAAATGTTGCAAAGAGTAATTTCATAGTATTCCCTATATTTTTTAGCTACATTTCTCCATAATATTATTCACGTTTGTGCAGGAAATATTTTTCCATTGGCATATGGTGTGATAGATTCCGAGAATGATAAGTTTTGGACGTGGTTCTTTGAGCAGTTCAGACAAGCTTATAGAATAGGGATAACATGTGTGTTGTACCATATAAGCATGAGAGCATTATTAAGGCAGTGTTAATAGTATATCCAACTTAGGCCACATTTGGTGAGTATATGGCATTTATGGAAAAATGTGACAAAGAATTACAAGACGAAAGATGAAGTATTGAGCCCCATATTCTATGCACTTGCAAAAGCATACACACAGGATGAGTTAGACAAGATAATGGAGAAGATTGAGAAGGTTGACTATCGGGTAAAAGATTACTTGGAGGATGCTGGAAGGGAAAAGTGGGCTCGACTGTATTCACCAGTTAACAGAAGATGGACAATGACCTCAAATATAGCCGAGTGTATTAATGGAAAACTAGTAGCAGCAAGAGAGTTGCCTGTTTTTGATTTTCTTGAAGAAGTGAGAAAGATGTTCGGAAGATGGAATTGCACTAATAGAAGAAACGGTACATACACATTCACAACGCTCGGGAAAGCATTCCAAAGAATTATTATCAATAAATGAGTGTAAATCTCTACGTATGACGGTATGTTTACTATTAAATTTATATAAGTATGACTATATATATTGTTAAATGTATTTCAATATAGGTTTGAAAGTACTGATCTATGTAAATCCTGTTCTGACAAAATTCTTGTTTGTTAGATTGAACCATCGATTGAATTTGTGTATACCGTACATGATCAATCAAGGCGTTTCATAATTGATCTTAAAAATAAAACATGCAGCTATAGAGGTTCCAAATGGATGAGATACCATGTCCGCACGCATGGGTCTTTTGAAGAGTAAAAGCCTTATGCCCGATGATTTTTGCTCGAATCTATTCAAACCAAAAACAGTGGTGAAGACGTATGATGTGCCAGTTGATCCTCTCCCTGACGAGAGTGAGTGGAATATTCCTAAACACATATCCGATGAAGTTGTTTTACCACCGAGATACAAGATACCCCCAGGAAGGCCAAAGAAAAAGCGAGACAAACCATTAATGAAGATGATGATTGGTAAACGTAGGAATGCTTATAATACTTGTGGACGTCTTGGCCACAATAGGTGCTCTTGTTCTAATGAGTCTCGTAAGAAGTAGATGTTTAGTTTGTAAGTGCATTTATTTGTTATGGAACATTTATCCCAGAAAAATAATTTTCAATAAGCAAATTATTGGTTAATCGTTGTACTCTGCATTTTCTTCAGTTGTTTATATGTGATATGATCCTACTTGGCACACTTTACTTCAAGACATCCACCCGAGGCCAAGTCATGAAACTTCAAACTCTACAAGCGGCATGGATGACAACGATGGCATGGAAGGCCTTTGGAGGCTCCTACAAGCCACACAAGATGGCTTACGATGTGTGAAAGGTAGCTTGGGCGAGGCTTGGAGAAGAAGCAACAAGAAAAGAGGCCTATAACTCAAAAGTGGCTAGAAGTGCAAAACGGTAGAAATGCAAATGTGGCTAGACGTGCAAAATAAGGGGCATAGATGCAAATGGTCACAATTGCAAGCTTTGAGGATTGGATAATGGATATATGTGCAAGAAGGAGTCTTTTCAAGTTTCAAGCCAACATCCAACTAGCCAAACAAGACCCTTCCCTCATTAAGGGCAATAATGTAATAGTTAGGTTTCTTCTTATTTCCTAGAAGTATAATGATATTATTCTCATTGGCTCGAGTGCATTTATAAAGCCTATGCTTCGTGGTGGAGCTCAACTTAGAGTCTATGATCTTCATTGGAGCTTATTCACCACATTTGGAGCGTTTCAAAGGGCCTCAAGTGTGTATTTCTATACTACACACTTGATGATGATCATTGATGAGAGCCAAGTCTCGACTAGCTTCGTAGAGGTGGAATCCTACAAGGTTTGGGAGATTGCTTGGTTGGGAGATTTAGCGCTCGAGGAAAGGGCTATTTGTGCTAGTGGCTACTTTGCGCAAAGAGAGTTATGCTTGCAAGAAGGCCATGCATGCAAGGTTGATTAGGAGGCCATCTATGCAAGGAGGGACGTGTTTGTCCATTGAAGGCCAATCCTTGAATTGAAGACTACACTAAGAAGACTAGCCAAACAAGGCCCTTACTTCATTAAAGGTAGCATTATAATTGCCTAGTAGTCTTCTTTACTTAGCTTGTACATATAGCTTGTCTTTCATTTCATTACTTAGATTATGTTGAATTGAGATGAATACTCTAAATTGAGTGATAGTTTGGTAGTTTAGTGTAGTGCTAATCCAGTGATAGTTAATCATGGTGGATTCCATTATTGGCTATGAAACCCTTTTCCATCGATTTTCAATAGAGTTGTTCATTTGTGGATTCATTTGGATTACTCTTGGTTAATTATCAAATAGTATAGGTTCGTTAGTAGGAATCGATTAGGAGGGTTCAGGTTTCATATACCTAAGTTTGCCTATAACTCCTTTACTAATTGGTTCTTGCTTTTATCCCTCTTCTTCTCATCTCAAATCCTTCACTTCTCATCCCTTGATTTCTTCGTTATCTTTATTTTCACGTATTTGTTATTTGAATCTCTGTCTTCCACAAGCCGGATCATATCATATAAGTAGGAGGACGACCCTCATTTGCACTTAGACTTGGATAATGAATATTTGAGAGATACTCATAGTTTGAGTGATAGATTGTTAGGTAGAATCTAGTGTTAGTTTAGTCATATGATGGTGGATTCCATTGTTGGTTGTAGAACCTTTTATTTCCGATGAATTGATGAAGATTGTTCATTTGTGGATTTCAAGTGAACTTCTTGCCTTGATTCATATTGCTTTGGTTCTTTTGAGTGTTTGAATTCAAATTAGAAGGGTTTAGGTTTAATATACCTAGATTTGTCTATAGGATTCCCCCATTCGGGTCAAGTATCTATCCCTCTATTCCTCATTCTTTTTCTTCATATCCTTTAATTTTTCGCATTTGAATTGATTTAGCTTCGTCCCCAAATCGATTTGTTATCATTTGGTATCAGAGCAAGGTAAAGGGATCATTCCATTGATTCTTCAATCCTTGGTTGAACAAGAGAAAAAAAAAACGAAAATCAAGAAAAATTTGAAAATTGGTGTTATGATGTTTGTTTTTTGGATTTGAGGTTGAATCTGTATTTATTGATATCTAAAATCTCTAAATCCGAAGTTTGGAGAGGTTTGGTGAAGATTAGAGTGTTTCACCATTGTATTTAAAGCTCTTGAAAAAAAAATTGATTTTTTTTTGTGGTTTGATTTTGTTGTTTTTGAAGTTAGATTTGAGTTTATTGAGGTGGAATACATCTAAATCCGAAGTTTGGTGGATTTTGAAGGTATTTTGAGAATTTCACCATTCTTGGAGCTTCAAGCTTGAAGAACAAGTTTGAGTTTTGTTGAAGGAGGTAAAATTGGAGGTTAAAACCTATTGGGTTTCGTTCTCTACATCATAGAAAACTTAGATCCGAAATTTGAGTTAATTTGGAGCTAATTTGAAGGATCTACCATTTTGGGTTTTGAAGGTTTGAAGAACTTCAAATGGTTCTTCAAATTTAGGGTTAAATTGAAGCTAATTGAGTGTTGAATCTTGTTCTCTAGGTGAAGCGGATCCTAGATCTAAAAGTTGGTGGAAAAACAAGAAGATTTGAAAGGGTTTTAAATTTGGATGTTCTTTGTGTTCTTGAGGGTATCAAATCTTCATAAGGAAGAAGAAGATCAAAAAGGGAGTTTGATCCAAAATATTTTTCCAAAGTTATGGAAAGTTGTTTTTCTACCCCAATACACTTCATTTCAAATTTCCCAACCCAAGTCCCAAAATGCATCCGAGTGCATTGGGAACCAAACCAGATATACACATAAGTTATAAACGACCATCCGGACCTCTCGAAATAGATCAAATTTGGAAAAAAGTCTGTTTACCCAAAAGTCAACTTTGGGTTCAACTCTTTTTCACTTAAAGCCTTTCACAAAAAGTTATCCGAATTTGATCTAGACACCTCGGGATACTTGTCACGGTCCTCTCGGGTCAAAAGTGAGCTAATCAATGCTCGAAAAAGGCAAAAATGCAGGAAAGACTATAACGACTTGGTCGTAATCTCTTGGCTATGGCATTGTTGATATTGTTATGG
>NC_081350.1:59037907-59044128 GCF_029784015.1 Lycium ferocissimum
TAATCGATTCCTACTAACGAACCTATACTATTTGATAATTAACTAAGAGTAATCCAAATGAATCCACAAATGAACAACTCTACTGAAAATCGATGGAAAAGGGTTTCATAGACAATAATGGAATCCACCATGATTAACTATCACTAGATTAGCACTATACTAAACTACCAAACTATCACTCAATTTAGAGTATTCATCTCAATTCAACATAATCTAAGTAATGAAATGAAAGACAAGCTATATGTACAAGCTAAGTAAAGAAAGACTACTAGGCAATTATAATGCTACCTTTAATGAAGTAAGGGCCTTGTTTGGCTAGTCTTCTTAGTGTAGTCTTCAATTCAAGGATTGGCCTTCAATGGACAAACACGTCCCTCCTTGCATAGATGGACCCCTAATCAACCTTGCATGCATGGCCTTCTTGCAAGCATAACCCTCCTTGCGCAAAGTAGCCACTAGCACAAATATCCCTTTCCGCAAATAGCCACCTCGAGCTCTAAATCTCCCAACCAAACAATCTCCCAAACCTTGTAGGATTCCACCTCTATGAAGCTAGTCGAGACATGGCTCTCATCAATGATTATCATCAAGTGTGTAGTATGGAAATACACACTTGAGGCCCTTTGAAACGCTTCAAATGTGGTAAATAAGCTCCAATGAAGATCATAGTCTCTAAGTTGAGCTCCACCACGAATCATAGGCTTTATAAATGCACTCAAGCCAATGAGAATCATATCATTATACTTCTAGGAAATATTGGCTAGTTGGATGTTGGCTTGAAACTTGAAAAGACTCCTTCTTGCACATATATCCATTATCCAATCCTCAAAGCTTGCAATTGTGACCATTTGCATCTATGCCCCTTCTTTTGCGTCTGGCATTTGCATTTCTACTTTCTTGCCTTACAGACACTTTGAGTTATAGGCCACTTTTCTAGTTGCTTCTTCTCCAAGCCTCGCCCAGGCTACCTTTCACACATCGTAAGCCATCTTGTGTGGCTTGTAGGAGCCTCCAAAGGCCTTACATGCCATCCTTGTCATCCACGCCGCTTGTAGAGTTTGAAGTTTCATGACTTGGCCTCGGGTGGATATCTTGAAGTAAAGTGTGCCAAGTAGGATCACATCACGTATAAACAACTGAAGAAATTGCAGAGTACAACGATTAACCAATAATTTGCTTATTGAAAATTATTTTTCTAGGATAAATGTTCCATAACAAATAAATGCACTTACAAACTAAACATCTACTTCTTACGAGGCTCATTAGAACAAGAACGCCTATTGTGGCCAAGACGTCCACAAGTATTAGAAGCGTTCCTACGTTTACCAATCATCGTCTTCATTAATGGTTTGTCTCGCTTTTTCTTTGGCCTTCCTGGGGGTCTCTTGTATCTCGGTGGTAAAACAACTTCATCGGATATATGTTTAGAAATATTCCACTCACTCTCGTTAGGTAGAGGATCAACTGGCACATCATACGTCTTCACCACTGTTTTTGGTTTGAATAGATCTGAGCAAAAATCATCAGGCATAAGGCTTTTACTCTTCAAAAAAGCCCATGCATGCGGACATGGTATCTCATCCATTTGGAACATCCTATAGCTACATGCTATTTTTAAGATCAATTATGAAACGCCTTGGTTGATCATGTACGGTATACACAAATTCAATCGTTGGTTCAATCTAACAAACAAGAATTTTGTCAGAATAGGATTTACATAAAGTCAGTACTTTCAAACCCATACTGAAATACATTTAACAATATATATAGTCATACTTATATAAATTTAATAGTAAACATACCGTCATACGTAGAGATTTACACTCATTTATTGATGATAATTGCTGCAATGCTTTCCCGAGCGTTGTGAATGTGTATGTACCGTTTCTTCTATTAGTGCAATTCCATCTTCCAAACATCTTTCTCACTTCTTCAAGAAAAACAAAAACAGGCCACTCTCTTAACTACTCGCTTTCCATTAATACACTCGGCTATATTTGAGGTCATTGTCCATCTTCTGTTAACTGGTGAATACAGTCGAGCCCACTTTTCCCTTCCAGCATTCTCCAAGTAATCTTTTACCCGATAGTCAACCTTCTCAATCTTCTCCATCATCTTGTCTAAATCATCCTGTGTGTATGCTTTTGCAAGTGCATAGAATATGGGGCTCAATACTTTATCTTTCGTCTTGTAATGCTTTATCACATTTTTCCATAAATGCCGTATACTCACCAAATGTGGCACAGTTGGATATACTCTTAACACTGCCTTAATAATGCTCTCATGCCTATCTGGTAGAACACACATGTTATCCCTAATTCTATAAGCTTGTCTGAATCAAGCCAAAGAACCACGTCCAAAACTTATCATTTCTCGGAATCTATCACACCATATGCCAATGGCAAAATATTTCCTGCACAAACGTGAATAATCTTACAGAGAAATATAGCTAAAAAATATAGGGAATACTATGAAATATACTCTTTGCAAAATTTGATTTTACAGCGAAATAAAGCAAATTTTTATGAAAAACATTGAAATATACTTTAAAGTGACAACTTTTAACTTTGAAATATAGCTTAAAAATATGCGCAATACATTAAAATACAATGTAATATACTATTGTAGAGTGTTATTGTACAATAACCAGTACCATAAAAAACGGAGACATTCATTTAAAATATAATGAAATATACCCCAAAAGGAAACAAAAAAAAATGTGACTACATACCTGTACCATCCATCATGCTGGCTGATACGAATGTACCGTTATATGTAGTTTTAAGGTGGGAACCATCTACTTCCACTATTGGTCTACAACACTCGAACCCTTTTATGAACGCTTTAAGGGCTACAAAAAAAAAATACAAGAACTCATTTTGTTCTAATTTATGCATTCTCATATGTGATCCAGGATATGTTTTGTCTAAGATGTACACATACCCCGGTAACTTCTTATATGGTTCAGGTGGTTCCCCTCTTAATTCATTCATTGCCTTTTCTCTAGACCTCCAGGCCGTCATATAAGAAACATCAATGCCAAACTAATTTTTGACGTCATCTATTATATCATTAGGTGTATATTTCCTTTTGTGGTTTGCTATTTTTGGCTTGACAACTGATGCCCAAATAAACCCACTTGTTGTTTGTCTTTGGGAATACACCTTGTCCTTCAACGGACATGTATATTCGTCATGGAAATATCTCACTCTGAACATTTCAGAATTGGCAATACTAGAAGCTCAGAATTTCCAATGACAATCAGTTGACCAACATACCAATGTGTAACTACAAAAACAAATCCATGAAAAATAACAGTAAAATTAAAGTTCAAAAAACATATTTCAATGTATTTAATCCAATACCTTTGAAATATAAACTCAGGAAATAGTATGCCACTATAAACAGTATATATTTCAATGTATATTTCAATATATACAACATACCTTACTGCATTTGACCTCTCTGTTCTGAAATTGAATCTTTTGCGAATTGCATAATTTGCCATAACTATCCTCAGAGTATCCTTATCCTTGTATATCTGATCATCGAAAACTTCCTTTTGTTCATTGTTCGAAATTATGAAGTTGTCGTTGTTTTCAAATAATACAACAGCCTTGGAACAATCCGACAAATCCAAATCATTTGATTCAACTACATCCATAGCATGCGTGTAATCTTCAATTTCAATTTGAAATATATCGTCCCCAAGCGTGGATTCTCTGGACACAAATTTATCAATCCCATTATCGATTGTATGGTAGCGCGTATCGGATACATCTCAAATCCTTTGTTTTCTCTCTTAAGCTCAACAGACACCCTAACTCCCATATCATTGTGTGTTTCAATCGGTGTAATGTCTCCTTTGACAACATATTTTATTGAAATGGATTTCGTACTAGTATCAACTCCTATCTGAATCGCAATAATCTCAAGCAACTCAGCGTATGAACAATAATCTTTGAATACGATTGCGTTTATTTTGTAATTAACAAAGCAATTCTGGTCGTTAAAAAACCCAGAGTGTCGGATAACAACTGTTATGCTTGACATTTTTAAGCCTCGAAATATATCAAAAATAAAAAGATTAGATACTACACTCGAAAAATAATTCATCGTTTCAATCGCAGAAAAAGCGAAACAAAACAAAAATCTAAAAAACAAATAATTGAAAAAATTGAAATTTACCTTTTGTAGAATACGAAATACAAATCCGATCGTCACTATGATTCTACGTATATTCTCATTCACATGGCATTGAATGTATTTCAACTTCATACTAGAAGTATTTGAAAGTATAAAACGTAGCTCGTTAAGTTTTCCCTCTAATTGGAAGTTTTACTGGTTTTGAATTCAATTTTTTTGAATGTGATAGTAGTGGAGAGAGATATGTGAGCTGATAGGGATGAATATGCATTTTGCGTGATTTATGGGACCATTTACATTGATTCTCATAATTTTTTTTTTTTAAAAATCTGTTCCAAAAATAGCTCCTGATTTCGCTGGAACTTGTCTTCTGTTCGCTATATTTCTCTGTATTTCAAAATAATAGAAATACACGCGTTTTGTCAAAAAATTAGCTACGCTGGGCAATATTGCATTTGTAGTTATATCCAGTTAGAAGGTAACAAAAGGTAGCTATTTGAGTAAGTTTTACAAAAAAGAAAAGAAAATAAAAGAGAGATTAGGAAAAAGAGACAAATGTGAATTCCAGCAAAAGAGAGGTTCTGAATTTTATTTCTTCATTGTATATAAATTACTTCCTCTGTCCTAATTTATGTGGCAAAATCTCTTTTTTAGTCTGTCCCAAAAAGAATGTAAAATTTCTATATTTAGAAACAATTTAACTTTAAAATTCTCATGTTACTCTTAATGAATGATTTATAGCTACAAAATCGTCTAAGGTTTATTTTAGACCATACATATTAAAAGTAAATCATTCTTTCTTAAATATTGTGTCAAGTCAAATGGTGTCACGTAAATTGAGACATACGAAGTAACGTCTTTTGAGTATAGAGTCTGTTACTAGTTTCAGTTTCTGTCGTCAAGAGTGATTCGAGTCTACTCTCCAATTGCTAATTTAGCTCAATCACTGATCAATTTCATCATTCAAAGCAAAATCCCCTAAATTAGGGATAAACCCCCAAATTAGGCATAAACCCTATCTTTTCCATATTCAATTTCTCAACTCAAATTGAAGATTAAAGCCTATTGGTTAGTAATTAATGAAATTTCTCTTAGATTAGTCAAATCCATCAACTAATCTCACATTCGAAGCCAAAAATTCAAATAATTAAATTAAGATTGAAACTCATCTTCTCCAATTAGCTTTCTAGATTTTCACCATAGATTTCAAGCTTAGGAAAGTCAGTAATGGATAACAAGGCGGAAGAGACTTACCACAAGATGAATCCACTCGAGAAACACTTCAAATCTCCCTTGAGTCACTTTGGAGAATAAATTTTGGGAATAGGAAATGAAGGGGTTCGGTTTAGGCATCTAATGAATGCAGAAATGAGTGTCTTCCGCTCCGAAAATTTGATGGTCCCACTACCGCGCATTCGGCTCGGCGGAATATCATCCATTGGGGCAGATTTTAATAGAATCTAGAACTCCCGGTGGACTGCCTAGCGAGAGCGTCCGTCCGGGGCGCACCCACTCTCGGCCGGGCGAGACATCATAAATACGAAATTTTTTGATTTTTCACCAAGTTCTCCACAAATCCCGACATCCACCTGAGACCTCCCAGATACAAAATAGGTATGCACAAATACAAAAAAACCCGCTAAGGAATCACTCATGGTATCGAAATTCCCATAGGAGGTCTATTTGACCAGATCAACCCCCAATGACCAAAAAACCACTTTCCAACCAATTGCCCAAAATGCTCTCGAGTGCTTTGAAAATCGAATTGAATACCCCACTAAATCATAATCAACCCTCTAGGCCTCACGGAATTGACAAATTTTTAAAAAAGGTCCGTTTACCCAAAATTCAACAATCGGTCAAAGTTTTTTCACTTTAAGGTTATAATTCTCATCAGTCATCATAAAACTCGCCCAATTACCTCGAGAACTGATCGCTCGAGACATCATGGACAAACTTTCTCTCATCGGAAGCGAGATTGGGTACATGGGCAAAGACGTGTTCTTTCACAACCTTTATGTTTGTTTTGGCGATCGGATGGGTTTTATGGTGGAGAATTTCGAACTTACCGAACT
>NC_081350.1:59044228-59128310 GCF_029784015.1 Lycium ferocissimum
TTATTTTCCCAAATGATAGGATTGAGACTTTATTAGAATTTTGAGAAATTCGAGACATACTCATAAAGTTAACATTAACCCATCAAGTAGTAACCTAGGGAAATCAATGGTTATAGAGATTAGAAGACTCAACCAAGTCACCATAATCCTAGACCTTTCTTTGTTAGGATAGTTATGATAAACTATCGAATTTGTTGAACTCTTGAACTTTTTTTAATTAAATTCAAATTACACAAGAAAACTCTAAGTCTATATGGGGAAGATACATGGACTCTAAATCCTATATTAATTGGCGACTGCGTATACTTGCATGTGCGTTCGAGTGAAATAGTGTTTTGGATGCGCCAATGCATTATTTTTCATTTGTTCTATTAATAAGATGAGTAAAACATTTAAATTGGATAGGAATAGTGTGCTAAGAATTAGGTAGTCAAACTAGTTGGTATCTTGTTGAAAAATTATATTAGTTTCTATTTTTTGTATTAATTTGTTGCTTTCATTACCATTAAGGAATGCGATGGGACGGAAGAGATCTCTTCACTCTTAACTAGATGCCTTAGGTTTGAGGCCTAATGAAATTGTTTTGGTAGGGAATGCTACCCCCTTTTGTTAGGCCTTACACATTGCAAATATTGATTAGTGAATTCCGAATACCAGATGATTATTATAAAAATAATATCTAAACATAAAGGGGTTCTTGGAATTGGTAGTTCTTTGAAAAGGCATTATCCTAAGTATATATTTATGTTTCAAAATCTCCAATGTTAATTTAATCTGAATAACAAAATAATAGTTTCTTGTTAGGATTTCAAAAAAAGACATTAGGCATGTAGGGACATGTTCCCAACAAAGATATCCATTTTCAATGAGAGAGGAATAGTGAGAGAGATACCTGTTGAGATAAGAATCAAACAAATATAGGAAATCAAAGTGAAGGAAACTTTCATCATTGCTAATTATCTTAGTAGATCTATTACAAGTTGTAGCTTTTGGTACAAATACATGTTTCATTTGTTGAACTATATATTGCTTTGAAGATGTTATAACTTAAGACATTGTAATCTGAAATAAGTCTAAGAATAATCTAAAATGGTTTGACAAAAATGAAATAAGTTTGACTTTCATTATCCTAGAAAATCACTTTCCTAGTAGGGAGGTGCTAGAATTTAATTACATGATCTTTATGTGATCAGTAGCATAGAAGCTCACCAAAATAAGGAAAGAAAATAAACAATATTAGGAAAAAAAACTAAATATCCATTGGACTGAACGCGCCCATGTGGCATGTCCCCTCCTAAATTATTTTTGTTCCTACCCAGCCCAGTCCAAATAATTACCCGACCTACCCCCTCTCCCAATCCAGCCCAAGTTTCGCCAGGCCCAAGGCCCAACCCCTTTCCCTTACTCAAATTTTCACACTTGTTGTTCACCAACATGTATTGTGGTGTTTTGAAATTGAAAAAAGCCAAAGTTCATCTTCATTGAATCAAATAATATCGATTAACGGGTAGATGATTCTTATCCTTCTTCTTTGGTTTATTTAATAGTTTGTTCCATATAATCTTCTATTTTACAATATTTTTAGCAGTAGCTTCTACAAATTTTAAGCTTCTGTGTTTTTTTGGTCTTGTTGGGTGTATTTTTGGTATAGATCATAAGCATAATGCAGAGAATTGATGGTGGAATCATCGTCTTCAATATTTTACTAATTTCGATCAGTCTTTAGACAAATGTGTAGGTAAAAAAGAGTTTATTGCGTCAGCAATGTTGCCCCCAATTTTTTTGTTGCATGGTGATGATTCACCATCAGTTTCTGTTAGTTCGGTTAGTTGGGTTGACCCCAAACCCTGTGGTGACCAAAAACCCCAACACTCAGGGGATGTTGATGTAGCAGTGTCAGATAAAGATGTTAAAAATGTCAAAAGAAAAGGGGAATAAAAAGTGTTGGAGCAAGGTTTAGGCGATGAGAATGCAAGGAAGAAAAGAAAAAGTGCCATTGAATCAAAAGATATTCCTTGTAAATAGATCCCCGAACCAAAACTAATATAGCTCCTACAATACCCGCGAGAAAATGAAAAGTTCAATTTGCAGATAAGAACGAGAAACGATAGGAATCACCAACAAAGAAAAGGAAAGGAAAAACTTCCACTCATGAGATGCGGACCACATCCTCTGAAATATTGAAGGATACAAGTCCATCTCACAAGAAAGCAAGCCCAAAGAAGAAACAAGAATCTGTCATTAAATGCAACAAAATCCTAAAAGGAAGACGGATTAATCATGATGCATTGAATTCCAATTGGTAGATGATGATAGAGTTGTGACAATGGTAAACAAAGAAGATCAACTTTAGAAGGTTTTGGGAGATATCGAGGATTCTATTTGTTGAGGAGCTTCCCTTAAATGTTCCGCATAGTCCTAGGAAGGACTTGAGACCAACCTTCTTTGGAACACATACCTTAAAAATTTCTTAAAGAATTGACGTTGTAGATGATGATAGAGTTGTGACAATGGTAAAGGATAAGAAGATCAACTTCATTGCTAAGGATTTGGGAGATATATCAACCTCAACGCAAGACTTATCATGAAACAATCTCCAAATATCTCCCAAATATGTATATATGCATAAGTCCATATAAAAAATGAATATACAAGAAATGTCACATAGTACCTACAACCCACACATAAGTATCTACGTGGAGTGCTCCGCCATGCCCCAATATGTACACAAAAGAATATACTAAGAAATGGCGACTCCGAGTAAGCTCTAAATACGTCTAAGCTCCGTCTCACCGTCTCTCTACTTGTGGGCATGAACACGCGTCCATAAAATAAAAGAACATCACTAAGAATAATGTACTGAGTATGTAAGGCATGTATATCAACATAATAAAGAAGTAAGAGAACATGAGATGAAGAGATAACCTGTTACGAATGCCCCTTAACGCGGAATCATGCATGCTAACAAGAAACATCATGTCATGCATACTTATATATAAATTGCCCAACCATATAGGTGCGGTGTGATCATCATTAGCTCGCGTTCGGGCCTCCCGCATCCCGGGTAAACATCTCAAGCCGCCCACTAGTGGTGTGTGCCCATGCCATATAGACATGGTGTAATCATCATCATAGTTTCCCACTACGCCTGTCGTAGTGGTAACTCCCCAGCCATATAGGCGCGGTGAAATCATACGTATACATAACTTAATGCATGCATGAGATATCAAGAAAAGCTATAACTCTATCAGAGTGACGTAAGGTCGGTAACCTCCGATTATGTTATGGAATAGTCATGATCATCATGTCTCACCTTGAAGGAACTAGTAACATGAGGTGAGTCTAACAACAATGAACAATCATCAAGGAAAACATAGAATAAGATCATAAACCTTATAAAAGCATCAATTCATAACTTTGGAATCGTTAGAATTAGAACCATTAACCTCATCATTATCATAAAACACATCTCATCTTTATCTCATAAAGAGCTCTTAGGAATTTTTAACTTTCATCTTTTGGGATGTAAGAAGGTCATGGAAATATAAAGAAGAAATCATAATATTGAAGTCATGCCTTTGAAATAATGGGACTAGCCTTACATACCTTTACGTCTCCTTAACGACTAAGCGTTCTCCCCCAAGCTCAATACTCTACATTCAAGAGAATTCGTACTAAGGTTAGATCATTAGAAACACGCTTAAGTCTAATCTAAAGTGACTAAAAGGCTAACAAAAATTGGGCAGCATTTCCTTTGTTTCGACAACTTTCTCCATCTAATAAACAACTCTCAAATAGCAATAGCAAAACCCATATAATATCATAATCAATAAACTTCTTCAAGTTAAACATTATTCAATCCTCACAATTCTCTTTCAAATCATCCACAACCATGACTACCATACAACAACATATTCATTTTTCACATAATGCTCCCTCAATGACATTAGCATCATTCATAACAAGATTATACTCATCTCGTGCTGAGAATCATGACTCAAATGAACTTACTACTCAAAATATCCTTACTTCCATATTTTAGACTCATATTCTACTTTCTTCTCTAATCCACGTCTTTCAACCACTCAATACTTGTAATAACATGAAATAAGTATAAAAATCACCTTTGATTATGTAGTAATGGTCTTTGGATGAAGTTACTCCACTTGAGAAAACCCCAACTTCAACACAAAAGAGATTCTTGACTCCCACAAACCCTAGTAGCCATCCTTCACTTGATTCTCTTGATTCTTAGTAGTTAATCCTTTATTCCTCTTAGATTAGTATGGATATGATATGGGGAATGTTCTAGAGCTTTCAAGGGTTGTGGAGAGTGTGGGAAATGAATTAAATGGTCATGGGTCATATATATATAGAAATAGAAAAATCTGGAAAAAGTGACCCGATCGAATTATACGGACACTTACACGGTCCGTATAAGTGACCGTATACTACCATCAGGGATTTACCTTTTTTGTAAATTTTATACGGATCGTATAAGTGGTCGTATAACTCCATTTTTCCGAAATTATTCTCGTCGATTCGTTTGATCTCAAATCCTTATGGAACCTCCTTGGCACTTGGGTAATACTTCATTAATCATCTAAGGAGCCTTATAGCTTCTCCTTAATACTTTACTAAATCAACATTAGATCGGTTGTTACAAAAACCCTTCCGAACACAACTTATACTTTACTTCCTTGGACGAACTTTCTTCTCTTGCCTCAAGTGTCTTTGGAATCTTAATTAGAATCATTAAGTATCCCTTCTTACTTCTAGGGGCATCATATGCACCTTAACTTGAATTAGTCTATTCATCGCACAACAACATGAAATTTTCGAGCAGTAACACCACAATTGTAATAACGGATTACATCCTTGGAAGTATCTATGGCAATTTCTGCATCTACCAAAAGACCAGTACACATTAGCAAAGATAAGGGGCTCCAAAGAAAAATACTTGGTCACTTCATTTTTGTTGATACCATAGAATATGGCATGAGTGCCCATAATGATGTGGGAATTGATTATAAGGCTCGAGCCTAGATGGAAGACCATGGTCCCCAACAAGCATATGGCAAAGGCTAAGGCTCAGTTGTCCTCCAAAGTTCGGTAAGTTCAAAATTCTCCACCATAAAACCCATCTAGACCGCCAAAACAAACATAAAGGTTGTGAAAGAACACGCTTCAGCCATGTACCCAATCTGCTCTGATGAGAGAAAGTTTGCCCATGATGTCTCGAGCGATCAGTTCTCGAGGTAATTGGGCGATAGTTTTATGATAAACACTCTCGATGAGAATCTCGACATCAAAACCATAACCTTAAAGTGAAAAAAACTTTGATTCATTAATTGTTGAATTTTCTTTGTTGACTTTTATCTAGGTTACGGAATGTTTTTTGGTCAAAATTTGTCAATTTACCCCCGTGAGGCCTAGAGGGTTGATTATGATTTAGTGGGGTATTCAATTCGATTTTCAGAACCTTAAAGTGAAAAAACTTTGAGAGCATTTTGGGCAAAAAATTGGTTGGAAAGTGGTTTTTTGGTCATTGGGGGTTTCCATGCACTCGAGATTTTTAGACCTCAAAGTGGTTTTTTGGTCATTAGGGGTTGATATTCGGAATTTCGATACCATGAGTGATTCCTTAGCGGGTTTTTTTGTATTTGTGCATACCTATTTTGTATCTGGGAGGTCTCGGGTGGATGTCGGGATTTGTGGAGAACTTGGTGAAAAATCAAAAAATGCTGATTTATGATGTCTCGCCCCAGCGAGAGTGGGTGCGCCCCAGCGGACGCGCCTCTGCTAGGCTTGGTCCACCGGTAGTTCTAGGATTCTATTAAAATCTACCCCAATGGATGATATTCCGCTGAGCCGAATGCGCGGTAGTGGGACCATTTCAGCTGGAGCGGAAGACACTGTTCTAGATTCATTAGATGCCTAAACCGAACCCTTCATTTCCTATTCCCAAAATTTATTCTCCAAAGTGACTCAAGGGAGATTTGAAGTGTTTTCTGAGTGGATTCATCTCGTGGTAAGTCTCTTCCGCCTTGTTATCCATTACTGACTTTCCTAAGATGAAATCTATGGTGAAAATCTAGAAAGCTAATTGGAGAAGATGAGTTTCAATCTTAATTTAATTATTTTGAATTTTTGGCTTCGAATATGAGATTAGTCGATGGATTTGACTAATCTAAGAGAAATTTCATTAATTACTAACCAATAGGCTTTAATCTTCAATTTGAGTTGAGAAATTGAATATGGAAAAGATAGGGTTTATGCCTAATTTGGGGGTTTATCCCTAATTTAGGGGATTTTGCTTTGAATGATGAAATTGATCAATGATTGAGCTAAATTAGCAATTGGAGAGTAGAATTGAGCTTCTAGAATGTTGGGTTACCAATTCTATCTTTTGAAATACCCGTTTACCCTTGTGGGTCCGATTTTGCTCTTTTCCTTAGTTGATTTTGATCCGAACGAATGTATGGAAATATGGGTACCATTATTCCCCGTTTCTAACTTAGATTTCGATAATGGATAGACTTTGAGTATTTGGAGGATCTTCAGAAGGTTAAGGCTTAGATTTGACGGTTTGTGGCACCAGCTCGGCAGCGAGGTAGTTTACGGCTTACCTTTTTTGTTAGACTCCAGTTAGCAAAGCATATGTAGAGTTAGTTATTGATGGAGAAAATATGTTAAGCCTTTGGGTATGAAGTTGGGATAGATATTCTTAGCTTGGTATCGTTGTTGACTTTGTGGGCTTGTTGCCTTGTTTGTTGTGAATTAGCTTGTTCCCATGTGTGTGGTATTGGACTTGTTGCTTAATCGTCATATTGTGGTTGAGATGTGTTCATCGCTCACTTATCTTGAAATTTATATGATAGTTCCAAGTGCATTCATGTTTTGATGAGTGTCAACTATTTCAGAATTAGATAAAGACCTAGCCTGTAATCTGCTCTCTGTGCACCTTGCAAAGTCGGCAGAGACAGCTACAAAGCCGAGCCACTTGCTGCACACAAGTACAGCTGTGAGTTGGCCCATGCTTTAGGTCAAAATTGAACAATGGTCTCTTCTCACCCCACATGCTCCCACTATATATACAACATGATGGCAACATATTTTGCAGACTTGAGAACCGAACCTAAATCGTGCAAAGCTGCCGACACAAGTTCTCAAGATATCTCAAGAACAATGTTACTTTCAAGGTGAAGAACTAGATCCTGATATGAGGTTAGTCTATGTTCTTTAGGTTTTTGTAAGTCTTTATTCATGTGCTTTAAACTGTAAATCTACTGTTCCCAAAAAGGAAGTTGTTGTCGGTATATCAAATTCTTAGTAGTTGTTAGGCAGTTTACCTTTAAATCTATTAAGTGGTACCCTCGGCTAGTGTGTAACAATTGGTATCAGAACTAGCCCTTTCTAAAAGTCTAACACCTAGAAAGGTTCTTTCTAATGGCTGTCTTATCAAACGAAGAAGGAGAATCCAGCTCAGCATCATCAAACCTAAGGAGAAAATGTGTTTCTGCAAAGAAAATCTGGGATGCCTACCAAATGCTCTCCTCAAAATACAGCCTTTTCAATAGGACTGTTCAAAACCGAACTGTTACCGATAACCCAACCGCAAAATTGGCTAATTGGCTTATTGGTATTGGGTCATCGGAATAACGGTTGGTGAGCGGGTTAAAATTTTATAGTAAACGGTTTATTGGTGTGGGGTGCGGATTACTTGATTTCCTTATCGGGTAAACCGTTAACCCATTAAGAATTATAATATTTACATTCTTACCTCTAGGTATATAAAATGTATAGTAATTTGTAATCCTAAAGCAGTAAAGCTAAAGGCCCAAACCCCCATTCGGTATTTTTGTATTCAATAATATTCACTTATTTACTTCTAAATTAAATCTTCCATAGATTTTGTTGTTCGGGGCTCTAACTGTTGCAATGTCGCTAATAATTTGGCATTCAACTCTTAACAAACGTTAGAATCACTCCATAATAAATATTTGTTACACATTTTCTTGAACTTTGAAAAACTCAAAGCAAACTAGGACTACTTTTTGTCAGCACTGGCTCACTGCATTTAGCACAATGAAAAGAAGTTCTTTTTTTCTGGTAAGGAGGGTAAATTTCATTGAAAAAGTAAATACCGTGGAGGTATTATAAAGTGATAGTTGTTACATAATTTAGTCAATACACCGCCCGATAATTGCTAACCCGGTACCAAACCAACCGATATCTTATCGGTTGGCTAGCGGATAGCACTTTTAAAAGCCGATATTCGACAAGCCGAACCGTTAACCGTAGTTATCCGTCCGATCCACCCGATAAGCAGCCCTACTTTTCAGAATGAACGTTGGCGAATCAGTTTATGACATGCATACTAGATTCATCTTAATCATAAATAAACTTCACTCTCTGGGGTCAATCATGGAGACAAGGCTTCTGGTTCACAAACTACTTGATGCACTTCTAGAATCCTAGTTGAACCAAGTGAATATCATCACTGAAACCAAGGATCTCAGAAATCTGACCATTGAGGAACTCATTAGCTACCCCAAGATACATGAGCTTACTAGAAATTCAGATTTGGAAGAAAACGAGGTAAAGGAAGAGAAAATAAATGCTCTGGATAATGAGAGTAGAAGAGATCCAAGCAATAATGATTAATTAGAAATAAAGCATCTCACTCGCAGGTTTCATAGATTTACTTGAAGAAGTGATGAATCTCCAAAGAGAAGAGACCATGAGAAAGATCTCAAGAAAAATCATTGTGAGGACAACAGAAAAACTTCAACGGATGGGTCAGACTCTGTTTTAAGTAAAAGAAAAAAAGTTGAATGTCACAACCTAATTCGTGAATCGTGATGGCAGCTACACTTTCCCCCCAGGCAAGAGAACCATTCCTAAATCATTTTAATCATTCATAAGAATTAAGAGAAAATAAGCACTGATTTAAACTAACAGATTCAAATTACATAGATAACAAGTGCGGAAAATATTATAACCCCAAAATCAGGTCTAGACTAGTACAAGAGTTACTACCAAGAAGATACAAAGTCTGATGAGAAATGGAATCTCATAATACAAATATTATCTCAAGAATACAAAGTAGACAGTTAAATACAGGAAGAGTCGCGGATCTAGCCAAAGCTCACCCTAGAATCTCGATCAAGTAGACTCGAATCACTCTCGACTTACGAAACCGAAACTAGTACGTACTCTGTACTCAAAAGAAGAGTACAAAGAAGAGTAGCATCAGTACAAACAACACGTACTGAGTAAGCATCATAAGCCGATTAAGATTAGTTCACGCATACAAGCATAAATCAACAAGATAAGCAGATAGGCACATAATACTCAATCCAAGGTCACAAAATATTCCATAACTGAATCACAACCTATGATGAAGCTTCTAAAACCATAAGTTTGTCTTATCACAATAATCTCAATCGATAATCACAACCCAAGTTCTAACCAAGGCAGAGTCACCACCCAACAATCTAATCCAGTCCATAATCTGATCTATGCCACCATAATAATACGATCTGACCATACCAAATCAGAAATAAAGAGCTATGTAATGATGCACAATAAAATGTAATGATGTGCAATGCAAAATATAATGATGTGCAATGCACCAGCCAAATATCTCAAAACCTGTACACACATGCTAAATGGTAATGTTTGACCCATTAGCCATGAATTTCAGGGGACCCATGGCGTCCATGTACAACTCGCTCCGGAATCTGACCTCGGATCACGAGCCCTTAACTAGGCCTCATCCTCACCCCCTGTCAGATGTGCCTTACATATATATTCGTTTCTCATCACAATGTACGTCTCAGCGTATTCCAGTTCATCAGTATATATGGACTATGAACAATTAGCAATATCAATGTCAAACACAAGGCATCATGCCACGAGTCTTTCATGAATCGTTTCCAAATCATTTCCATCATGTATGAGTGAATGAATGGAAAAATGTTAAATCAATGCCAATGAATATACTATGGAAGTCACAACACTATAAGCCATATCAGGACTTATATGAATCATTGGAATGAACTATACACACCATCTCAGTCAACATAAAGAGTCTATAACACCCTTTTCCATCCAATTACACAAGTGCACTTCGCAACTAAGGCTTATGTCATCAAGTGCTTCATTTTCTCATGTATCATCAACATTACCAAGTCGTAAGTTAACATCAACATACGTATAAAATGAGAATGTATGCCATGCATGTTATCATCATTAATAGTACATCATATTCCACATTTTCATCTGTGTATTATCATAAGTATATATCACGATTCAGATCTACTCTCATTAGCCTTCCTTTCTCCGATGATATATGACACCATAAGGTAGAATTTAGTGCAAAGACGTATCACAAAGACAACAATTTAGGTAACAAGTCTAATCACAATAACAGGGCAACAATCCACAATCAACAACACGAGTATATATTAACTCCTTCCTTCCCATATCACACAATTACACCTTCTATTCAATACATAAAGTAATGGCGACAAGCCCACATAATCAGAAGTCATACCAACCTAGGTAATATCCAACCAAACACCATGTCCAAAGAGTAGGTTTCTGCCCCCCCCCCCCCCGACGATCGCTGCAGCGGTCCCTAGCTTTGCTATAGCGGTTTAACTTCTGCAGTAATGAGTTTCGCTACAGCGATCCCTAGCCTCGCTGCAGCAGACCTGCTGGTACAGCTCGCACTAAAATGACCATAACTCCCTCATCTGAAGGCGAAATGCGATGATTCCTTTTACTATAGCTTCGTAATTACGTTATGGATCTAATGGTTCAATCGAAACACAAAACAAAGGTCATTTGTTTAATATGGTGCCTTTAATTTCCAAAGGACTACGGCGAAAACATCGAATACGAGCGCCACACAACCCAAATCCATATGAAACTCTTCGGAACCTCACCAAAACTTGTGGACAAGTCCAAAATCATCATACTAATTTTTTGGAACTTTCAAAATATTGACACGGGGTCATCTTAACCCAATGTTGACCGTGATCAACTCTAACTCTTTAACTTAACTAGTTCCTCCACCAACGACTCAAATCAGACCCAAATCTTTTGGGAACCAAACCAATGACTTCACTAACTCATAAATCATACTAATGGGAATCTGGGAAGGATTAATAAGGTTAAATGGTTCAAAAATACTATAACGACCAAACGGGTCATTACATTGAAGTTAATCCTCTTGATGAACAAGTGAGGATAAAGGGATTTCCCATAAGAGATTAGTCTCCCTGATTAAGAAACTATTAAATGATCATCACGAACTCATTGGGGAAAAGAAGGAGATAATTAAAAAACTCGACAGTTCCAAGCAAAAGAGAGATCATATGGTGGTGTGCATTATGGATCTGAGGGAACAGGTTGAAGAAGCTATAAGAGAGAATGCAGAAAGGACATTGCTGAAGATGGCTAAGTCAAGAGGAGTGGTAAAATCCTGTAAAAAGTATTTTTTAGCGATATCTAACTCACTTCTATACTGCTGCTAGTGTACATGCATGGATGTCTCAGAACACGTAAGCAGTAGTAATATGGCACATTTCAGAGTCTTTGCCAAAATAATCTCAGAGACCTGGTCTCTGTAGCCCAGGTTAGTAGCTTTTCAAAGATTTGTATAAAATTGAAAAATGTCATTTAAGTTCTAAGTCAGCTTTTTGAAAATCCTCCCAAAAACGCTACATCTTCTCTATATCGACCCGACCCATTCATCTCTGTTCTTTCTCAAAAAAAAAAAAACCTACACTGCATTCCCTTTCTCCTCAATGAAATTGAAAATCCAAACATATTTTTTCACTTCTCCTCTTCAATTGCAAACGTGATCTCTCTCACTCTCTTAAAATTCTTCCCATTCCTTCTCAAATTAAACCATCGACTATGTCGAGTTAAAAATTTACCACTCAAAATCCTTAATCAAACCAACCCATGCTCTCCCCAAAATCCTCTGTTTCCCAGCGGAGGTCTAATTGATGCGCATTTCAATCTAGTACAACTCGCACCCTTAATCTGGCAAGCATGTCAGATACCAAATGTTCCCTTCCTAATAGTGAAGATTAATCTATCCAATGTTCTCTTCTTTAAAAGATTGTGCAAACAAAATAACCGGGACTAAATTACAACTCATACAACTAAACTTCAAGTCACAATTGGAAACTAAACTTGGATCATGCATCTGAATCAGGAAGACGCATCTAGTACCATACCAGGCCATGCCCTAACACAAACCGCTCGCATAAAAGTTTAGGGAAGGGGTCTCCGCTATTCGTGAAAGAATAAGACAAGGAAGTGCAGATACCAATTGGAATCGTCTAGATACCAATTGGAATCGTCTAGATACCAATTTGAAAGAAGTAGCACTAAAGAATGAGAGAAGTCGAAGTTTCCTAAATGTCCCATAGCCTCTCGCAGATAGGTACGGAGCTCTTCGTACCGATCCGCAAGACTCTACCAGACACGTCCTTGTACAATGAGATTCACGAACCTAGGCTCTGATACCAACTGTCACGACCCAAATTACCGATCCTACGGGCACCTACCTTATTATCACTAGTAGGCGAACCATTACCCGTTAACCCATTAATCACTAGCTAATTTCAGCTTCTTCAATCATTTACACTTAAACAATCAATGAACATGTGAATGAATAAATAGTATACCAAGTCATAAATAATAAATGATACAAGTGCAGAAGTCTATCTTATTACATCCCCAAAATCTGAAAGTCATGGTTGTTGACACCTAATTTTCACCTCATAAAACGCGTATTTAATTTTTCAAATTTTCCGAGTCCAAGAGGGTGTAAGGATGCCCTTAAAAAGTTAAAATTTAAAAATCCTGAGAAAATTGCAAAAATTGACATTTAATCATTATTTTTCTAAAAAAATTAAAATTAACAATTACAAGAAATTACGAGTTATTTACTTTCATAAATATAATTCAAAAGGAAAATATGTATCCCGCTCTATCTAACTCGGAAGGATTGTTAATTAAGATGACGTATGAATTACAGTTTATTTTTTTACCGCATTTTTCACATTCTTAAATATTCCACGGAACTATATCAATATTAGGCTTGTTTCAAAGCTAAAATTTAAAATCTACGAGTTTTAAATTTTAATCTACCTAAATAACTATTTTTACTTAAGTTATATGCGTATTTTAATACTTAGTTTTATTTTGATTTAAAATGGAGGGGGGGGGGGGGGGGGGCGAATAAAACCTTTTTAAAACTAAAGGGGGAGTGGGGGACTTTTAAAAAAAATAGGGGTGGAATTTTATTAAAATCAACATTCCGACCCCCCCCCCCCCCCCCCCCTCATTTTTCCCCACCCCGACTCCCTCTCTTCCTTCAGGCGATGTACGCGACTTTTAGGGTTCTGCCATGGTGGCGATGCCACGGCATCGCACAACCTTTTTTTTTTTTTTTTTTTGCCAGATTTAAAAGGGCTTTCATGCCCAATCATGAGCTCTTACGTTTTTCAGGTTTAATTTTGTATAATTTTTAATTACCAATCGCGAATTGAGTTTTTTTTAGGATTTTACTTAGGTTTCCTCATGTGTGTGGTTGCCATGGGTGAGGCCATGAGCCTTTAGCCAACTTGTGCACCATACACACTCGAATGAGGGAACCTAGGGAAATTTCCTAGAAATTCCCTATGATTGGGAACCATTTTAGGGGTTTCTATCCTATTTAGCTGTTGGAATGTACTGATTTTTGTCCTATTAATGACTAGGTGTACTATCCTAGTATTTTGCTAATTTGTTGTATTTTTTTTTTATTTTAGGATAGAAATTTGTTATATTATGTGATATGTGAATTTCTGATTGGTTGAGGTACGAATTAGTACAAAATTGGCTGTAATTTTGTTGGGCCTTTTTTCATGGATTTTTGAAATTTTTTGAATGAGGGTTTCAAATTGGGGGGAATTCCTAGTGGGTGGTATTTCCTTTCCATTTTTGTCCCTTAGACCTATTTCTATTCCTATAAATAGAAAGAGGTGGCCACTAGAAAAGCGATCTTCTTCATTTTTGGGGTTTGAAAATTCGAAGAAAAAAAAAATCCTTCATACATATCTCCAAATATATTACAAATATTCAACAAATATACCACCTATATATATAGACTCTATACTATACTATATCACTACTAGATATACAAGAGCATTACAAATACATACTCTATTTGGACTATTCTAGATATACTGGTATTAAAAAAAAAAAAAAAGGTTGATTTCCAAAGGCTTAAGTGTTGGTGCTGAAGTTGTGATCCAATCTCTCTTATTTTGATCTTTTGGTTGCCCCACAAAAAGGTATTATCCTATTCTAGCTTTTCTATATTTATTGTTTCAACTTGTTTGGTGCATTGTCTGCCTATGTGTGATTCTAAAGCTACTTTAAGATTCCATTTAAAGAACTTAGTGTCTATATCTATTTATATGTGATTTTAAGTCTTTTTATATAAGCCTTGTTTAGTTACTGTTTCATTAAAACTTTGAGGCTGTCGTGATATAATGTGGGTATAATGAAGTTCAAAAAGAAAAAGGAAAGATTTTTAGCAATTAACTATTTAGTATTAAGGTTTACTAGGTTAAAATGAGTTATGTGTTTACTTTGGATCTTGTTTGCTGCCTCATTTGTTAGTCTTAAAAGGTTGGAAAGGAATTTTTTCATTTTTTTGAGACATTTAGTTGTTTCTATAGTTCCTGAATACCCTTTGGTCCTGTTATGGTTTCTTAGTTCACCTTCTAGTTGTTGGATGGTCCTTAATAAGGTATGGATCACCTGGTTAGTTTTATAGATGTTTGTCATATGTTCATCATCTAGAAGCTGCTTAGAGCCTTAAAGTAAGCCTGTTTCTTGTGTTCATCAATCAGTAGTTAGGTTCTAGCCTAAATGGCACCTTGAGGTGATATGAACACCTCTGAAATGGTCAAGTGATCATCAAATAAGAACTGGCTTCAAAAAATGAAATTAAGGCTTTATTCCCTTTTGGAAAAATGACTTGTTCATGTACACCTCTGGTTTTTGTTTGAATCTACCTTGTGTGTTAATTTCCATGATCTCCTAGGATTACTTAAATGGAGAAAATAACATTAAAACCTCAGAACATGATGCTTATACCTTTATTCATGCATTTTTTGAATTTGAAAGACATTTGAACCTCTACTTGTTTACCATTATGTGTGCTAGAATTTGTTTTCATTCCTTTGGGCTTATTTTCTTTCCATATCTGCAAAGAATGACTTCTTAATCCCTGATTCTCCTTTACTTTACTTAAGTGACATGTTAAGATCATAAGAAAGGGATTCCTTGCTTGCATTTATAACTGTTTGCCTTATTTGATATGCATTTTCCATTTTTTAACTTGGCTAGACATCTGAAAGTTGGAAATGATTTTGTATACTTTTTTGAGGAACACTAGAATGGTTAAATGTGGATTAAAAACTCTAAAAATAGAAGAATTTGTCTAAAAGTGAGAACTGGATAAGTCCATAATTTGTCTAATTAGTTCATTAGAATGATTTGAATCTCTTTTTGTCTTGTGTGTGTATCAATCCTCCATTTGAGTCATTGCTGATATATTTTGTTGAGATTGCCTTGGCCAGATAAGTTCTAAATATCCTTCTTGTTTGCCAAACCATGTTGACACTCATTAATAAAAAAATAAAAATAAAACTAGAATTTAACCCAAAAAAATTGGAGACTGAGCATGGTGATGGTTCATGACTTTCCTTCCTTATTTTCTTATGACTAATCCTGCAACTTGCATATACTATCGTGTTGACTGTAATACTCTTGAGTATATCACTTTGTGACCTAAGATAGTGGCATGAACCTCCTTTAGAACTTATAATTGTTTTCAATGTGAACTTTCCATCACTTGTGACTTACTTTGGCCCTACTTGCCTCATGTTTATTCCAAAAGATAGTCTTATGTTCCCTCATATTCTTGTGGATTTTCTGGTTCTAAGTTGACTTACATCATTAGTTGAACTCCATTTATGATTCCTGTATTTGAGATTGAATCTGTTTGTTCAAATCCTGAAGTAAAGAATTAGGGATAGTAGCTTAAGGCACTCTCTTAATGTTCTATGTAGGACTACTTGTATGTTAAGGCAATTTTGTAATAAGCTAAGTCTTTATGACCTCTTAATGAACCTAAACTAAGATATAGAGACCTAAGGGGATCATGGTAAAGCTGTACCCTGTAACACTGGGCACTTTGAGTTTACTTTGAGTCTAATGAACATGTCTTGTTATCCCTCTACGATCTAGATTTCTAAAAATAGGATACAAAGAATAGTCCTAAGCCCTTTACAACTTGGTTTATGGCTAATTCATTTACAGTTCTTTGTGGAGATGGCCTTAAGTCATGTTTGGAAGTTGATTTGTAATTTGAAATTCTGGAAATTGCTTGAGTGTCATTACTATTTTGAAAGAAGGAATTGAATGAGTCTCATGATTCACTAAGATTGGCTGAGTGTTCTAACAGGGTTGAAGTGAGTTAATATATAACCTATAGGACCCTGAGATTACAAATTGTTGATATGGGAGTTAAAATGGAGACTTGTTTTGTTAAAATGAAGCCTAATCAGTTCTTAAATGCTTATGTGAGCCTAGTTGAAGTCTTAAGAGTTGAAATAACAAAAGATTAGAAATTTCCTTTTTGTTTGACACCTATTTCTGTTTTGAATCATCTAAGTCATGTAGAGGTTTAAAAGAACATATTTTTGACCTTGAAGTGGTAAATGGTTGCTATGTGCTATCTTGAAACTTGGCACTGTCTTGAATCCATTTGGCTGTCTTAGAGGAAAACTGAGTTTGCTATTTGCTAAACAAGACTAAAATTGACTAAAATTGTAAGGAAACAAACCTGTTGACTTAAAGATTGGAGATAGTATTATGGCTTGCAATGTTGCCTATTTTCTCAAGTCTAAAAAAATGGAAACTGAGTGAAATTCTCCTCTGTCAAGACTGATCTTTATGATTCTTGTTATGTTTTGTAATGCAACCTGAATGGGCTATTGAAGTTGGAACTATGAATTTTATTCTGCCTACTATTGATCACTAAGCTTGCTTAATTAATAGACTGCTAAAACTGTAAAAGTAGCTTTAAACCTCTTGTGAAAGAGTGTGTGCTTTGGTTCACCTGATTGCTTATCCTTGACCCTATATTTAGATGAAGTTCCCATGATAGTGATTAAGACTTGATTAATAAACTGGTTCTGGATAAAAAATGTGCTTGGTGCAACATATAGTGTTAGGGAATTCTGTGAAGGTTCAACTTTCCATTTATTTAGAGCTTTTCTTACATGACACCATAAGGTGCCTATGTTTGCTTTGAAAAATGCATTACATTTGGTTCTCTTTTCTTCAAAGTTAAAACTGACTTGAAAACGAAAAAGAGATCCTGTGTGTGAACTATTTAAACCATTTGTGTGGCTTACTTGCCTCACTTCTCCTTGGTTGTCTGTTTCTTTTGTTGTGACACTTAGAAAATCTATGAATACTTTTAAAAAAAAGCAGGTCACCTTTTGTTTGGTTTTAGCTTGACTTAACCTGTGCTTTGGGACTGTGTGCATTATTTTAACTTGTTGGTATCTCTTAATACAACTAAGAATGAAGGTTCAATATCTGAATTGAAAAGGTTGACAAGGTAAATTGAAAACATTTGTTTGCAACTGTGCTCATGAAAACAGTGTGTTAATCCCTTCAAACTAGAATTTTGAAAATCTCTATTTTTACCAAGAGTTGCTCTCATTCTAGACTGGATTAAACCTGAGCTTCTTGACTTAGAAACTGCCTGATGAATTGAGTTTTAGGATGCTAATTTGTTCAGCTTAAATCATAGATCTTTTGTTATTTGTTTTACTGAGACATCGCTTGATTTATTTGCTTAAAAAACTTGTCATTTGAGAAGGTAAATTTGCTTACCTGTTAGTGTGTTCTAATATAGAATTTGATTATGCTTAGACTACTTTGGTTCTGAGCTACAGAGGAAGGACAAGGCAAAAGAGTGACTTGTTGGTGTTGTGATTCGGCAGTCCAGGTAGGTTATGGTTTACCTTTGGTGAGACTTTGTATAGTGAATCACATATTTAGATTATAATGTCGGAGACGACATGTGAACGTTCGGGTATGAAGTTGGGATGGATATCACCTTCGGTTGGGCCCTGATATGTGTTAGGAATAGCCACCACGTTACGTGTGTTTGATTGTTCGATTGTGTTGGTTTGATGTCATGTGTAATTGGTAAATATCAACTTCTGTTGTCGTTTTGATTTGGATAGAATTGACATACCCGTTGTGGTATTTGTACTTGGATATATTGTTGGCGTACCCACTGTTGGTACTTGACTTATTGATATATGTTGGCATACCCACTATTGGTATTGTGATGTGATACATTGTTGGCGTACCCCGTTGTGGTACTTGTGATGTTGAACTTTATTGTTGATGATTGACATATGCATTGCACCCAATCTCTCATATTTTTCATGTATGTCGATACCCGGTGATGATCCGGTATCATTGATTGAGCGAAACTGATATTTGATAAACCCTTTTACTTGAGTGATTGTAAAAAGGCCGATGTCTGAAAATACATTCCGGAATCGTTGATTATATGAAACTGATATTTTGATGAACTCTTTTACTTGAGTGATTGTGATAAGGCTGATGTCCGAGGTTTAATTCCAGAATCATTGATGGTGTGTGAAACTGATATTTGACAGACTCTTTTACTTGAGTGACTGTGAGGTGGCCGATTCCGATGTTATTCCGAAATCGTTGTTAGTGCATGGACTCTGCGGGTCACCCAAGGTGGTGCCGGTGAGACTCCCCCTGTGAGCAATTAGCTAGGGTCTCGTTTGTCTGTTGGGCAAAGATCTGGGATGGGTGGCACTTAGACTTCGCGAGTTACACTGGGTTGTGCTACCGAGATGTCGATATTTTCGTCCGGAGTACATGTGTACACCTCATTTGCATGGCATCGCATCGCATTCATACCATTATTGCACTGCATTGTATTATGACTTGATTGAGATTTTGTGATGGTCGGATTGTGATGATTTTGTTGTGACGATTGGATTGTGATGATTTTACTTGGTGATTGGATTAGATCAGATATACTCGGACTTGGCATATTTGGGTTTAGAGGCTTACATAGGTGATGACGGATACTCGATTGTGATTATATTGTCTCATGCTTGGCTGGTTTATCTGCTTATCAGTTTATTTATGAATTATGTTAACTATACTTAGTCGGCCGATGATGCCTACCGATGCTTGTTGTTTGTCTTGACTGCCGCACTTGCTGCATTCTTTTATGAATGCAGAGTACCAGGTCGAATCTACTTCTCTGACCCGTGGCTGATCAACTCTTCAGCTTCCACTCGAGTTCCAGGCCGCTGACCTTGAAAACTTTCCTATTATATGTCTTACTTTTATTCCAGAGACATAGATATTATGTATTAGTAATTCCAGATTGTATAATTCTCCCTAGATGTTGTTGTACTATTTAGGCTAGACCCTAGGGGTATTTACTGTCTTCCGTACTTTTTACTACTATCTATCTATAGATATCGTGAGACTAACGTACCCGTTATTTTCGCTACTTAATTTTCTTTAATATCATGTATTGATTCGTTGTTGGGATGAGGGTTCGCTTACCGAGGTGAAAAGATAAGTGCCCGTATGGCCTAGGAAAAATGGGTTGTGACATAAGGAGAAAGAGAGATAAGGATGTCATCCATAGCTTCCAAGTCTTGTGGAGATGATTTTGAAGGTTATGCCTCTAGCAATGGAGGGTATGACTATGATGAATATGGGGGCTATAAGGGAGATGACATGGGATATGAGCATCACTATTCTTACAATGAATACGGTGGTACTCATGAGTCGTATGATAAACATGGTCGATATGATCATAACGTACGAGGGTGAAGAATACTACTCCGAGGGCAATTGTGAGGCAACACCTCATGAGGCTTATGAAGAAGAAGGAGTAGATGAGTATGAAGAAGAGCCCTATGGTGGATACGAGCCTGAAGAGTCTCATTCAACATACCATGGACATGGAGGTGAGTTGAGGTATACTCCTTCCTCACACTTTTGATATGAACTACTTGGTAAGAACTTGCAAGAATGGGAAGAATGTGATGATTATGAGCCTAATGGCTATGCGCTTTGTGGTGAATATACTTATGAAGATAATGGGATTGAACAAAACTCTTATGAGGGATCTTCTAGTAGATATTCACGGACATCAGCTTATGATACTTCCTATTCCAAGCAAAAAGGTATAAGTGTGTGGATCGGGCCGAGTAAGAGTCCGCCTAGAAGGAGAAGAGAGTATACATTTCCTCTTCCAAGAAACACGATGAATCATGCTTCTTATCCTAAGCCAGAGTTACCATGTTCCCAATATGATTATGATGTAGAGGGTGGGAGGAGAGAAGTGTTTAGAGGAGATGAACAACATGTCGGGTATGGAAGCCCTTATGGTGGTTACTCAAATCTGACATCTTATCCTACTCCAAGGAATACAATGAATTATTAATCTTATCCTAATCCAAGGTTACCATGTTCTCAAGGTGGTTATGTTATGGAAGGTAGGAGAGGAGTGACGATAGGTGAAGGAAGTAGGAGGAATGAGGGGCCTCAAGCGAGGAATGATCCCAAAGAAGAAACAAGCACAAGTGGTGGGTTAAAGGAGATAGAAGAAGACTTCAATTACATAAGGGAAATACTCCTCCAAATGCTCAAGGAGGAACAATTGAAAGGAAATAAACCCAACCCTTGTGAAGCAAAAGAGGGGGATGAAGTGGAGGATTCCCCTAACCCTTCTAAAGGAATACTTGGCACTTGTTTCAACTCCCAAGAAATTGAGAGAGAAAAGATTGAGAGGAGTAAGGGAGTGAAAAGTGATAACTCTAGAGTGAAAAAAGGAGAGGAAGTGAGGAGTGATGTGAGAGAGTTGTCACAACCTCTTTCTAACCCTTGTAACTTTTCTTTCCTTTCTAGTGGTCTTGTTGATAGTGTAGGTATTATCGGAAGCAAGCCAAATGATGAACCTCAACCTTTGAAGGATTTTGAGGTAGTTGACAGCTTCCCGGAGGGGCAAGTGAGCTCCAAAGATGAAACCCGAGGCAAAGAAGATGAATGCGAACTTCAAGGTACAATAGATAATCTTAACTCTCTAAGTGATGTGAATGAACATATTGTTGAAGTGAGTATAAATGATAGTTTTTCCCTAAATGAGCTTAATGAATCTTTGCCTTGTGATATTCCTAGTGCTATAATGACAATTGACAATGTAGTTGTTATGGGTGATCCAACACTAGTTGATCCTATTGATGACTATCTTGACTCTTCCTTTGAGTGCAAGTTGTATCCACCTAGTTTTGATCCTTTTGATATGCGTGTTAGCACATTATCATGTGAGATGTTAGGACACCCACTACTTGATCCTAGCGATGACCGAATTGATTCTTCTAGCAAGATCGATTTGCGTCCAACTAGTGTGGTTACTTGCGTTGATCAATTTGTTTGCTATGAAAATCCATTATTTGAGGAACCTTATGATGTTCTTAATGACCCTCAATTTAGTAATGATATTGATATAATTGATCATTACCTAGTCGTGTGCATGAAAGTGTTGTGGGAAGTGACCTTTGTCTTTATGAGAGCGGAATTGCATGCTCTGAATCTTCGTTGTTCATTGATTTTTCTCTCTTAAAAGATAATATCCTATTCGATGATAACATGACTAGAGAGGGTGATATGCATAGTGGTTGGTATTGCAATGTTGAGTATGTAGCCACCTTTGGAGGCTATAATGTGTTTTGTAATCCACTATGGGATGATGACACTCTTCCCCACGATAGAGATCTTCCTTTGAGGAAGTATGATCAACTTATAGGGAGGGAAAGTGTTAAAAAGGAAGGTGATTCTTATCTAGAAATTGCAAACTCTTCCTTTCATGTTCAACTTCATAATAGCTTATTGGATGATTTTATTCTTGAACCTAATAGTGAGGCTACATTGGAGGATGACATAGATGAGGAAGTTATCTTAAGTGATACCTTTCTTTATTACTTGTTTGCATATGATAACGCTCTTATTTGTGTTGTGGGTGCATCTTATGTTGGGGGGGGGGAGGGGTGCATAAGGTTGGGGAAAGTACTTGTGGGGGTAGTTGGTTGTGTTATTGACCCTCATAGGTGGCTACATAGGTGGCTATTCTTCCCATATAATTCGGGTGACACCTTATGTGATTTGAGAGCACTATCTTGGGAGAGTCCTTGTTTGGAAAATGAGAGTGTCCTTGTTTGTTTGGACATTGTGCTACATATCAAATAGAACCAATGTCGAGTTGCATACTTCGTATTTTGAATCCATTGGTTTTATTACTCTATCCTTATGTCATGAACCTTAGAGGAATCAATTTCTTGATACCTCATGTGTGCAAATGTTAGTCATGATTTTCATAGATGTGTGGTTGTACCACAATTTTGTACATCTTGGCATGAATATGGGATTATTGCTTTGTGTGCTAACCCTCAATCCTTGAGAAGTATGTTTTCGTATATCTTCTGCTAGGTTCGGATTCGAGGATGAATCTTTTTGAAGAAGGGGAGGACGATAAGATCCTACTTGGCACACTTCACTTCAAGACATCCACCCGAGGCCAAGTCATGAAACTTCAAACTCTACAAGCAGCGTGAATGACAAGGCACAGGAAAGGCCTTTGGAGGCTCCTATAAGCCACACAAGATGGCTTACGATGTGTGAAAGGTAGCTTGGGCGAGGCTTGGAGAAGAAGCTACTAGAAAAGAGGCCTACAACTCAAAAGTAGCTAGAAGTGCAAAAGGGTAGAAATGCAAATGTGGCTAGACGTGCAAAAGAAGGGGCATAGATGCAAATGGTCACAATTGCAAACTTTGAGGATTGGATGATGGATATATGTGCAAGACGGAGTCTTTTCAAGTTTCAAGCCAACATTCAACTAGCCAAATAAGGCCCTTGCCTCATTAAGGGAAATAATGTAATAGTTAGGTTTCTTCTTATTTCCTAGAAGTATAATAATATGATTCTCATTGGCTCGAGTGCATTTATAGAGCCTATGATTCGTGGTGGAGCTCAACTTAGAGTCTATGATCTTCATTGGAGCTTATTCACCACATTTAGAGCGTTTCAAAGGGCCTCAATGTGTATTTCCACACTACACACTTGATGATGATCATTGATGAGATCCAAGTCTCTACGAGCTTCATAGAGATGGAATCCTACAAGGTTTGGGAGATTGCTTGGCTGGGAGATTTAGAGCTCGAGGTGGCTATTTGCGGAAAGGGTTATTTTTGCAAGTGGTTGCTTTGCGCAATGAGGGTTATTCTTGCAAGAAGGCCATGCATGCAAGGTTGATTAGGGGGCCATCTATGCAAGGAGGTATGTGTTCTTGAATTGAAGACTACACTAAGAAGACCAGCCAAACGAGGCCCTTACTTCATTAAGAGTAGCATTGTAACTGCCTAGTAGTCTTCTTTACTTGGCTTGTATATATAGCTTATCTTTCATTTCATTACTTAGATTATATCTAATTGAGATGAATAATCTAAATTGAGTGATAGTTTGGTAGTTTAGTGTAGTGCTAATCTAGTGATTAGTGATAGTTAATCATGGTGGATTCCATTGTTGGCTATGAAACCCTTTTCCATTGATTTTATTATAGGATTACCCCGTTCCCGAGGCAAGTATGATTCCATATGGGTGATTGTGGATAGATGGACGAAAGCGGCTCATTTTCTTCCAGTCAGAACCACATACTCAGTAGAAGATTATGCAAGGTTATATATCAAGGAGATTGTGAGACTTCTTGGAGTTCCGATATCCATTATTACAGACAGAGGAGCACAGTTTACAGCCAAGTTCTGGAAATCTTTTCAAGAAGGTCTAGGTACTCAAGTAAATCTTACCACGGCATTTCATCCGTAAAAACGTACTATTCAGACCTTAGAGGATATGCTACGAGCATGTGTTTTAGATTTTGGTGGTAGTTGGGATGACCACTTACCCCTTATTGAGTTTGCATACAACAATAGCTACCATTCTAGTATCCAAATGGCTCCGTATGAAGCTTTATATGGAAGGAAGTGCAGGTCCCCAATTGGATGGTTTGAAATCGGAGAAGTACAGCTAATAGGCCCTGAGTTGATTCAACAAGCAGTAGAAAAAGTCAAGGTGATCTGAGATCGCTTGTTAACAGCCCAAAGTCGCCAAAAATCTTACCCGGACAACCGCCGGCGAGACTTAGAATTCCAAGTTGATGATTGGGTGTTCCTTAAGGTGTCGCCAATGAAAGGGGTGATGAGATTTGGTAAAAAGGGAAAGTTAAGTTCTCGATATACTGGACCCTATAAGATCATCCGCAAGGTGGGCCAAATAGCGTATGAATTGGATTTGCCTCCAGAACTTGAATTAGTCCATCCAACTTTCCATGTCTCAATGCTCCGCAAGTGTGTTGGAGATCCTACGAAGATCGTGCCAATAGATGACGTTCAAGTGACAGAAAAATTAGTCTATGAAGAAGTGCCCATTGCCATATTAGACAGGCAAGTACGAAGACTTCGAAATAAGGAAGTAGCCTCAGTTAAAGTCTTGTGGCGAAATAACAATCGAGAAGAGATGACTTGGGAAGCGGAAGAGAAGATGAAATCCACATATCCGCACTTATTTCAGCCTCCGGAAGAGATCTATGATGAGACATCGAGATTATGAGATATGTATGTTTTTCTTTTATACATATGGGTCGTGTGTGGCTAATTAATATTGCTATTGTGTTGTGGCCCTGTGAGGCAATGTTATTATGGGTTTTTGTGACAGTATGGTAGTGCCATATTATAGGGAAAACTCTGGCGAAATTTTTATAGAATCCCCGATGACTTAACATTCGAGGACGAATGTTCCAAAAGGGGGGAAGAATGTTACACCTCGGAAAATTTTTTGTTAGCGTACAGTGAAAAGGACAACGAGAGGCATGACGTGTATGATATTTTGATAAGAGAGGAATAGCCTTTAATGGTCCTAATTAAGATTTCCAAAGACATTCGAGGTAAGAGAGGAAAGTTGCTAAGGAAAGTGAGTCATAAGTTGTGTGTCGGGCAAGAATTACGAGTATCGAGTTAATGACGCTCCAATGATGTTTTGGGGAAGAGTTATGACATCCCTTAGATTGGTATTGAGGTGTTAAACAAGTGTTAAGAAGGTTCCATAAGGATCGGAGATCAAACGAGTCGACGAGAACAAGTTTCGGATAACTGGGCATTATACGGCCAGACATACTGGCCGTATAAAATATATGGACCGTATGTCCAGCCGTATGTTCGATCCGTAATGGCATACTTCACCGGACCAAACATACGGTCCGGACATACGCCTGGGAAAAATATACGGACCGTATGTTGGTCCGTATGTTCTGGTCGGGTCTGAACTTAAACGTTGATATAAGGACCCTCTCTCATTATTATTTCATTTCATTTTCATCCCACACAAGACAAGAACTCTCTAGAATATTCTCCACACTTCATCCACAAGAATCCAAAGTAAATTGATGATTAACTTCATCAAACCAACATAAATCAAGAGTGTGAAACACATTAAAGTCATTTAAGTCAAGAAATCTCAAGAGAAGTGAACTAGAGTTTTGGTGCAAGAAGGGTATTTCCACTCAAGGCTTACTCTACCATTATCTAAGGTAAGTTTCATGGTCTTTTCATGTTATTTGAAGTATTGAAAAGTTGAAACATTTGGATTATAGAAGGAAATAGGAAATGGGTCATAAATGTGGCAATAGTGTCATTGTTGAATAGTAGTTGGAATGAATCATGAATATGGATGTGTGGTGATTATGAATATGTTAAGAATGACATTTAGAACATGGAATAAGTATTATATGTGAAAGAACGGGATAGTGAACTTTGGTCATGATTATGGAGAATTTGAAGTGAAAGTGCTAAATGCGGATAATGCAATTGAATGATGATTGTTGTTTATGATATTGTGATGGTTGTTATAAATGTTTGGGAGTTGATATGGAATATGGAGAAAGTCGTATAAAAAAAGGAAATGCTGCCCAATTTTCTCTAGCTTTAAGAAGCACGTTCTTGTAATTGTTTAGCTAATGTCGATACGAATTCTCTTGAAGGTAGAACGTGGGCATTAAAGGAGAACAAGCAAGCGATAGATTAGTTAAACGACGAAGGTATGTGAGGCTAGTCCTTTCTTTCTAAGGCATGAATCTTATGGCATGATTTCCCTTCTTCTTTATGAATCTCCTAGCTTCAAGAAAACTAAGAGTCCTTGCTCATGAATAGCCTTATGAGATAAGAGATATACTATGAGTAAGATAATGATGATGATAAGCTTAAGTTTAAAGATTCTAGAGTTCATGATATGACGTTCCTATAAAGCTAATGATGCTATTTATAATCTATTGATGTTAATCATCATATACACTCACCTTATATGTTAATTCCTTCAAGGTGAGGCAGAATGTTTATAAATGCTCTATAATGGAATCGGGGGTTCACGACCTTATGTTACCCCGATAAAGTATAATTTTCCTTGAGTTTCCATGCATGCATTATGATGAGAATATTATGATGAGTATGTTATGATGCGTACATTATGATGAGCATATGATTATGATATTACACTGCGCCTATATGGCCGGGCAGTCACCGCTAAGGCGGGCAGCATATACACCATGGCCAGAGGGCATGGGCAGACACCACTAGTGGGCGGCATGAGATGATACCCCGGATGCGGGAGGCCTGGACGCGGGCTAATGCTAATGATTATCACACCGTACCTATATGGTCGGGCAGCTTATATATTTATACATACATGATATAATGATGATTATAAAGTAAGCCAGCATGCAATATTTCTTTTATGATTCACAGTCAGTTACAGATTGCTCCTCATTTGATGCCTCCTCATTTCATTGATGTATCATTATTGTTTATGCCTTACATACTCAGTACAATGTCCGTACTGACGTCCGTTTTTTTTGGACGCTGTGTTTATGCCCATAAGTAGACAGGAAGGCGATCCAAACTTGTAGGAGCCATTAGGGCGATTGAGAGCACTCCTTCTTTTTTCGGAGGTGCCATTGATTATTCTTTTGGTATATATATGTGTATATATTTTGGGCATGACGGGGTCCTGTCCCATCCCTATGTCTAGCACTCTAGTAGAGGCTCGTAGATATGCAGTTGTGGGTAGTATGGTCTCACAAGTTTCTCATATGTATATGCATGTATATATATATTATGTTGATAGCCAAAAGGGCTTATGTTTATAAAGTAAGTATGTTTCAAATGAAAGTCGTTTTCTATGATTATGAGCATAATAGATATGAATGCGAGCAGATGAGTAATAGAATAAATGGTGCTCGGTGGTTAGCCCCGGGTGCCCGTCATGGCCCTAGTCGGGTCGTGACAATATAGTTTGTCTGATCACATAATTCTAAGTGTGATTCTTAGTTGCAAAGTGAATTTCTTATTTCCATTGGAATCATATTGAGTTGCTCATTTGTGGTCTTCCAAATTGGGTAATTCTTGAATTCCAAATTGCTAAGGTTCATTGGTGGAAATCCCATTAGGAGGGCTTAGATTTCACATACCTAAATTTGCCTATAGATTTCTTATCAATTGGGTCTAGTAGTTATCCAACTATCTTTCTTCCATTCCTAATCTTTCCCATTCCTATTTTCCTTTTTCTTGTTGTTTAAGTTTTTAGAGTTTCCTAGGTAGAATCTTATCATTTGGTAGAGCTAGTTTAGAAGAGTGTTCTTACATTCTTCAATCCTTGGTTCAAAGAAAATTCAAAAAAAAAAAAAATATATATATATATATATATATATATATAGAAAATCCCAAAAAAATCCATATTCTAAAACCCTAAAAATTTTGTTCTTGTTTCTCGAATTTGAAGTTAGATTTGAGTTTGTTGTGGTGGAAAACAGCTAGAAACGAAATTTGAAGTCATTTGGCTAAGGATTGAAGTTTCCACCATTGGAGGTTCATCAAAGCTTGAAGAACTCAAAGTGGGTCTTGTTGATTTGGATTGAAATTGACTTCAATAGTGTCACGCCCCAAAACCCACCCTAGACGTGACCGGCATCCGACGTCATGAACAACATCGGAAGAACCTAAAAGATGCAATAACAATATTTGAACCCGCCAGGTTCAATATTCGCCTCCAACAGTTTATAAAATAAATGTAACAAATCATAAATATATGAATTAAATCAGCGGAAGTCTTTATTCAACAAATACTTAGTCAAACGTAATAACGTGCCCGAGAGTTAATCAATAACTCAACAACTACCCATAAGAACATATACTATGGAGCTTCTAAGATAAAGGAATAATAGTTTGACTCATCGAGACGCAACCCAAAAAAACTAATAATGAATAAACAACTAAATATGGTGTCCCACGAATGAACGTGTGGGCTCACCAAATCAGCAGCCACAGCAAGTCCTTCCTAAGCGCCTGAAGTGTTAAGAACTTGCTCTTCTCTGTTACCTAACATACCTTCAAAAACAACAACGGTATGCCTGAGTACTTCATACTCAGTGAGTGCCTCGGGGACAATAGGTAATATGAAAATAAAATATAATAATACATAAAGAAATCAGGTCTGAAAAGATAGTATAAAACAGTTATTCCACTTTGTGCTTCTTAATATGATTTGTTAAAATTACTTTTACAAAGCCGTTTCAAATCCCTAGCTTCCAATAATGCTTTAAATCAATCGCATGAATACCGGCTCCATAATAAAGATGGATATCACAATCGCCCATATAGGCCCAACTCAACATCAACAACACTGCGCAATACACCGGAATATGGATTCACTATGGCTACTCTTCCTCCCGAATAGCAAGGCCATTAATACACCCTAGGTAGCGAACCCGGAAGTGGCCACTCTTCCCCCCGAATGGCAAGGCAATTAATACACTAGGATCCATAGTGGCTACTCTTCCCCCCGAATAGCAAGGCAAAACACAACATCCAGTTCTCATAGCATAGAAGCTAATTCATAATTCATTTGTAATGTAGTCACATCATCAATTGTCATTAAGGTTCATTATGCCATATCGAATGAATAAGCCATTCCAAGCAATGTTTTGAAAACGTATAACTTCTTTACGAAAGATTCCATGTCCTAATTCATCAATGAGAATATCATTACCAACCCTTAACCATCATTATTAAGCATCTCTTATAGAGGAAAACATTCATAATATCACATACATATATAGGGTTTGTTACAATCTAGGTATTAACCACCATTTAGACATGAATTAGAGTTCAAGAAACATGAAAAGATTACTTTTCTTTTCATCCATTAAAGAACCTTGAATGAAATTTATACTTCCAACAATAGTTTCAAAAAGTGATTTTCATTCAAAATAAGTTTTCAAAAGAGAGACATACCTTAATTAAGCCTTACGTAACTCAACAATTCACTTTTACAATGAAGAACACCCAAAACCCTAGCTTGAGTCACTTTGAGAAAGATTACCTTGCAACCCTAGGTTTTTCATTCAAGAATCATGTTAAGAATCATGGGTTTAATGCTAGGATTGATTGGTAATGTTAAATATGTTCTTACCTTATGTTTTGGGGAAGCCCTAGGGGTATTTCTCCTCAAAAAGTCGACCAAAGATGAGTTGGAATGATGGTTTAAGAAAATTTCATGTTCTGGGGGTTTTTATAGTCGAGCAAGGCGCGTGACGTATCATGCGAATCGTACGTTTGACCCATGAAACACAGCCCTACCGCACAACGTGCCAGAGGGGCGTGATTTCTGGTGTTCATCCTGAGATTCGCAGGATGATCCCGCGAAATGCAAGTTGGTAAAATGGCCATAACTTTTTACTCACAAGTTCGTTTAAGCTCCACTATATACCTTTGGAAAGATATTTCAACGATCTACAACTTCTATTAGAGGAAGGTTTCCCAAATTCGTAACGGACTTTCACGAAATTGGCCTACAAGACAGGTCAACAAATCTTAGGCGATTTGAAGAACTCTTGCGTACTTCACTACTTGGTCTTGATCTTAAATCAACTATTTCCACCCAAACTCATATTGATAGGAATTCATATGCATAAAATATCACATTACTTCACATTTAATACCTTCACTCCCAACTCAGATTTACGGAGTGTTACAAATAGGTATTGGGTTTTGTTCGCCTATCAAAGAAGAACCTATACCCGAAAGTTGGAGGAAAAACAAGTTGGAATTAAGGGGCTTGGAATTTTGAATGTTCTTCATGTTCTTGATCACATTCATAAATTCATCTTGAGGAAGAAGACCAAAAGGAAAGGTTTGATCTAAAATTTTCCAAGTTCAAGTGAAAAAGGTGTTAAAACAACCAAGAAGGGCAATTACTAGGTTTTTGTGGGCCCAAGGAATTCAATAAGGTCAGGAATCCAACCCAAGATCCAAGAAATTCGAGTATGAGACGTCATCAGAGGAACTGGTATACGGTCCATTGTGCGGACCACATAAAATTCTACAGGTCAAACCGTATAAAATTCTACGGGTCATCAAATTGCAACGTCAAAATCAAGGCAAGAAAATTGCTTACTATGACAAGTTGACGGTATAATTATACGAAGCGTAAAAATTTCTACAGTCCGTCAGCTGCAGCGTCAAAATCCAGCCAAGAAATTTGCTTACTATGTCGCGTTGACGATATCATTCTGCGGACCGTATAATTTCCTATGGTCCGTCAAATAGTAGAACATACGATCGTCTCAGGAATTTTTGACGGAACACTTCTACGGTCCGGCAAAACCTATACGGACCGTATAAAACCTGATTTCCGATCGTATAATTTCCCGGGTACAAGGTAAGCTTTCATCTCATTCCTTTGATTTCCCAAGCCTCAAATCTTGTTCTTAAATCAATCCATTTCTCTAAATTTCTTGAGCCTTGATTGTAAGTGATTGTGTCCCTATTCCTTAGGTAGGGAACAAAAAAAAGAGTATAGAAATTTCAAAAATTTAGTTATTTCAAATTGATACATTGGATCCATTGAGGCTTCAAGACCCCATTTTAAAATTATCACCTACCCGGGCCTGAATTTTTTTTTATTTTATGATTTTAGCATTCCAATTTCTTGTGTCTCTCAACTAGTAGCCATTTAGTAGTTGTTCCTACTTGTGTTTACTAGTTCCTGTGTCCGCATTTCTTTCGTGCTAATTTCTTTCAAGCTTTTCTTCGTTTTATTTCATTGAAATTTTGTTGGCTCTCGTCCCTTTGCTTTTGAGTCGTCCTTCCTTCATCTTAACAAGAATCCATTCTACCACAAAGTATAAGTAACCGTGTGAATTCGATTGGTTAAGCGATTCATCAACAACTTCGAAGGCGCACGGGAGTATGGTATGGTAAGGTTTGAGAATTAAATACAAGTGAAGTGAGGCTTTTATTACTAACGTTGTGTGCTAGTTTTGCAGGTTTAAATGTCGGTTCAAAATATGCAAGAATTCCCTAACATGGAGGGAATGGAATTGATTCTCCAAAGAATAGCGGCGATAGAATCCAAACTCGAGGCTAAGATAGATGTTATGGATGGGAAATTGCTTGGTATGGATGAACGGATGGTGAGTATTGAGAAAGTTCAAATGGAGGGTTCGAGTAGAATGGGCACTCCCCGCTCTAGGAATGAAGGTGATGGGCATAAAACACAAAATACCACACCAACCATTACCCCGGGACAAGCGCATGCCTTGTGCAATCCCAACACCACAACCACCTCCACCCAAAGAGCTCCACCACCCCAAATAACCAACCTGCCAACCCAAAACTCCACATTCCAAAACACCAATCGACAAACCTACCCCCAAGTTTACCGAAACAACCCAAATTAGGAAATCCCTCAAATAATCCTACCACAAGCACCCCAAGCTCTACCCCAAGACAAAATACAAGATCCCTTTCTTAACCAAAACCAATTTCAAAACCAATACCAAAATCACTACCAAAACCAATATCCAAACCAATGGAAGGATGTAAACTACATAGGAGCGGTGGTGGGATGAGAACCGCCAAGGAGGAAAGCGGGGAAAGATGAACAACTGGGGTAGAGGGAGACAAAGAGCCTTTGGGAGATTTTTGGGCCATGACGCTAGGTTCCAAGGTCATGTCGACCAAGGAAGGGCTCAAGGGTATGAGGACCGAGGGAGATGGAAAGACAATGACCGGACTTTGAACACAATCAAGGTTAACCTCCCAACTTTCCAAGGAGGTAGTAACCCAAAAGAGTTTCTGGAGTGGAAGGTACAAAGTAAACGCATCTTCCTCACCAACAATGTGTCCGAGGCCTCGAAGACGAAGTATGCCCTCACTCAATTTGAGGGATACACTTCCACATGGTGGGAATTTAAGAAGTTACCAAGGGCTCAACAAAACATCTATGATCTTCCAACTTGGAATGACTTGATTGAGCTCATGGAAACAAGGTGGCCTTCATCCACATATCATCAAAATGCACTCAAAAGGGTGTATTTGTTGAAACAAGGGTCGAAAAGCATGGAAGAGTAATTTGATGAGTTTGAGGACTTGCGGATGAAAGCCAAGCTAGAAGAACAAGAGGAGTGCACTATTATAAGTTTTGTGGCCTACTTGAACCGTGACATTGCTAAACCCGTGAGGCTTAAGACTTACAATAGTCTATAAGAGGCATTTCATAATGCATCCAAGGTTGAAGCAGATCTAAAGGAGGAGAGTTCTTATAATGACATGGCAAGTCATCTTCAACTTGGAGCAAAGGCAAAGATAAGCGAAAAACTTCCACTTGGGAAAAGCCCAAGACCAACACTCCAACACCTCAAGCCAAGTTCGACTACAAAGACAAGGGTGATGATAAGGCTAAAGGAGGTAACAACCCTAAACCCAACTATAACCATCCTTCTACCATCCACTGCTTTAAGTGCCAAGGAATAGGGCACTATGAAAGTGAGTGTCCCAATCGGAGGACTATCACCATTGTGAGAGAGGGGTATCGGACTGAAGATGAAGATGAGAGCGGGAATGGTAATGATGACGAGGGAGAAAAAAGTGAGTGTGAGAGTGAATCTGATGAAGAGGTTGAGATAAGATATGAAGAAGCCTTAAATCATGCTATTGTGGCTAGAAAAGCCATGGGGCTCTAGCTAGAGAAGAGAGTGACCAAAGGGAGAATTTGTTCCATGAAAGGTGTAAAATTGTGGATAAGGTGTGTTCCTTAATTATTGATGGTGGGAGTTGCACGAATGCCGTTAGCCAACTTTTGGTTGAAAGTATAAAACTCCCCACCCGCAAGCACACTAATCCCTATAAACTCCAATAGTTCAATGAATGTGGTGAGATGAGGGTCAACAAGCAAGCCATTATCAAATTTAGCATTGGCAAGTACCAAGATGAGATTTTGTGTGATATGTTACCCATGCAAGCTTGCCATCTATTGCTTGGAAGACCTTGGCAATTTGATGTTGATGCCCAACATAGTGGGAGACCTAACAAGTACTCATTTTTGGTCAAGAGGAAGCAGTACATTTTTAACCCACTAACCCCTTACTAAGTGAGTAAGGATTATAGAGTAATGAGGGAGCTTAGGGAGAAGTGTCAAAAGGAAGAGAAGGAGAAGAGTGGAGGGAGACTTTGTTGGTCATAAGTGGAGAGGGGACATCTCAAGATAGTCCCAAGAAATGTTTGTTGGCCAAACCAAGTAATTTCTTAGAGGGAGTTGATGAGAGACACTTCATGGTGTGTCTTGTTAACAAGGACCTTCTCTTAAATGCTAACCAAGCTACTAGCACTTTGCCTAGTAGTATGTCTTCTCTTTTGCAAGAATATGAAGCATTGTTCTCGAAAGAAATGCCCAATGGTTTACCTCCCTTGAGAGGTATTGAGCACCAAATTGATTTTGTACCGGGTTCTCAAATCCCGAATAAGCAGGCACATAAAAGCAATCCAGAGGAAACAAAAGATTTGCAAAAACAAGTTGAGGAGCTACTCAAGAAGGGTCTAGTCAAAGAAAGCCTTAGCCCATGTGCCGTACCGGTGATTCTTGTTCTGAAGAAAGATGGCACTTGGAGGATGTGCATTGGTTGTAGAGCCGTCAACAAAATCACGGTAAAGTATCGACATCCCATTCCTAGGCTTGATGACATGTTGGATGAGCTTTGTGGCTCAAGTTTGTTTTTGAAGGTTGATCTTAGAAGTACCTATCACCAAATTCGAATGAACCCCGGTGATGAGTAGAAAATGACCTTCAAAACCAATTTTGGCCTCTATGAGTGGCTTGTAACGCCATTCGGCCTAACCAATACACCTAGCACCTTTATGAGATTGATGAACCGTGTCTTGAAACCCTTTATCAATAAGTTTGTGGTTGTCTATTTTGACTATATCCTTGTGTATAGAAAATCGATGGAGGAATATTAGGCCATTTGAAGCAAGTATTTTATCACGCCCCAAATCTAGAGGGTCGCGACCGGCACCCGGTGCCTACCTGGACTGGGCGAACTAACATTTAAACTTACATTTAGCTAAGAACGTGGATAGGCCTAAAGCGGCCACCTGCACTCAGAAAAATCCCAACACAGATATATACATATAACTCTCTGTGGTCTGGCCACCTCCTCAAGAAACAAAACGTAACTGTATGTGGTTCAGCCACCTTATGGAATATATGCGAAACTGCTCAAACCATTGTACGAGCCGAAACGGCTCTCATAAGTAACTATGCATCAAAGGATGGGCCACAGGGCCACGAACTGACTGACTGTATTGTACATGTGTCTACAAGCCTCTAAAGAAGCATAACTGAGTCATAGCCAGGACAGGGCAACGGCTCACCTGTCGTCCATAAACACAAAAGAAAGACTCCACATAGACCTGGCAGCTCCGAACAAAAGGAAGCTCACCACCAACGGATGTCAAGTACTGTCTACTGAGGAGTTCTGTCAATCTGTCGATCTGTACCTGCAGGAATAAATGCAGCGCCGCCCTCCCCCCCCCCCCCCCCCGCCCTACCCCCCCAGTAAAAGGGACGTCAGTATGAAAAATGTACCGAGTATATACGGCAGAAGAGTAACATACACATAGGAGTCATGAATGAAATCTGAAAATCATAAGCTAAACTGACTGACTTAACACATCTGTATGTCGGACTGTCTGAACGTATCTGTATGAATGCATCTATATGTCTGACTATTTGAACATATCTGTATAAATGCATCTGCTTACTGAAAATGCCTCTGAGGGCCTATGATATGCATAGATCATAGTGTCGAGAAACGTACGGCCCGATCCATATCCCATATAGGCCCCTTCGGGCATAATAGCATAATGGCCCCTTCAGGCATAATAACATAAACCCTTCGGGCAGCCCCTTCAGGCATCATAATCATCATCACTGTGCACCAGCTGATCAGGTGATAATGCGTATATAATGCCTCGCCCATTTCCCCATACCCCATATATATATATATGTATATATATACATACATAATATACGCGTATATAATGCCTTCTGGTCACGGGTCAACATGCATATATGTAAATGAATGCAATGCATGAATGTGAACTAATATAATCATGATATAAAACTCAAGACCCATGAACAGAAGGAACAATCATAACAAGGGGTATAGGATCATTAAGAACTGAGATACTCCTAATACTTCTAAGAGTAGAGTAATTTGGAGACTCGATTACTCGTTTTTCTCTCATGTCATAGGATCATGCCAAAATGAAAGAAAGGGAAAGCCTTAACATACCTGGAAGCTTACTTCTCGACTTTTTCAACTTACTTTCTGTCTTGCAATCTACATAAGATCATTCGTAGTCTCGTAATCTACATATAAAATCATTCACACTATTGTTAGGCTCATTATCATATGCTTGTCTTAAGCCCTCAAATTAAATCCTCTTAAAATTTACCAAAATTTGGGCAGCATCTCCCCTGTTTATATCCCTAGCCCGAAATCACAATAACAACAATAGCGCTAACATCAACAACATCATCATCAATACCAAAATATACTCAATAAAACATCCCACATGATGTTTACCCAATTTCTCAACCAATCAATCGACTTTATGAAGCTTTAACAACTAAATCTCCTTGATACAATTCGTAATATCAATAATAAGGAATATCCTTACCTCAATCAAGGTTGGTAGAACTTGAAATCTTATTTATCTTCAATAGGCTCCTTTGATCCATCAAGATTTGATGTATAAAACAAGAACTATAAAACTCTCTATGCTTCCCAAGCCTCGGATGTAGTCCCGTTACTTTAATCCACTAAAAAAAATGATCCTTCAATGTTTCTTGGGTCGCTTGGGAGCTTTTTGGTGGAGACGAGTGGAGAAAATGAAGCCAAAGACCAGATTTTGGTCTTAAATAGGAGCTCAAGATCGGTTCGGGTACTAGCAAAGACTATAGCAAGTCGGTACTGTAGCAGTTACTGTAGCACGCGGTTCTGCTCTGTCAGCCTAAGCTGTAACGTCCATAATTCTCTACTCCGATGTCGTATCGATGAGCGGTTTGTTGAATTGGAAACTAGACTCGACGAACTTCATCTTAGGCTTTAGTTTCACCTCAAAACTCCTCATACTATAAAAGATATTCCTTCCCCAATTTGGACCAGAATTATCGTACGAAACCTTGCCCATCTTTTCTCCAAAGTCATACTACTCAATTTCTTCTACTCATTTTCTTATAGGATCTTCCAGTATTCCTTATATACGTCCTTTACTACATAAAATATACTTAATAATGTTTCACTTCATATATTCCAAAGTTATTTTACTTAGCCATAGCTCGACATACTTACGCTTAAATTTAACAAGTGCTTCTTCAGAAGTACGGGATGTAACATATTTGATGTCTTGTTGCGTGAAAGATTGTTTGCTAATCTCAAGAAATGTTCTTTTGTGTTGATAAAGTGGCGTTCTTAGGTTTTGTAGTGAGTGCAAATGGTGTTGAGGTTGATGAAGAAAAGGTGGAACCCATTAGAACTTGGCCAACTCCCAAAAATGCAACTGATGTGAGGAGTTTCCATGGGTTGGAAAGTTTCTATAGGAGGTTTGTAAAGGGGTTTAGTACAATTGCCTCTCCCTTGACCGAATTGTTTAAAAAGGATGTTCTTTTTGTTTGGGGAGATGGCCAAGAGAAGGCATTTCAAGAATTGAAGTCCATGTTGAGTTCGTCACCATTGTTGCACTTACCCAATTTTTGAGAAAACTTTTAAAGTTGAGTGTGATGCTTCTGGGGTTGGCATATGTGGGGTATTGATGCAAGAAGGCAAGTCATTGGCTTACTTTACTGAGAAACTAAAAGGGGCGACTTTGAACTACTCAACCTATGACAAGGAATTGTATGCACCTGTGAGGGTTTTGACCCATTGGCAACATTGTTTGTGGCACAAAGAATTTGTGATTCATTCGGATCATGAATCCTTGAAGCATTTAAAGGGTCAATCCAAGCTCAACAAAAGACATGTCAAGTGGGTAGAATTGATTGAAGCTTTCCCTTATGTGATCTATTACAAAAGGAGGAAGGATAATGTGGTAGCGGATGCTTTTTCTAGAAGGTATGTCTTGCTCAATACAATGACTTTTAGAATGATGGGTTTTGAAAGCCTTAAGGGATTCTATTCTCAAGATCTCGACTTTAAGGCAATTTGTGAGGAGTTGACCCAAGGGAGAAGGGTTGATAGATTCCAACTTGTTGATGGGTTTCTATTCAAGGATGGTATATTTTGTGTCACAATGAGCTCATGGGGAGAGTTGTTCGTCAAGGAAGCACATAGTGGTGGAATGATGGGCCATTTTGGAGTGGTCAAGGCACTTGACATTTTAGGAGAGCAATTCTATTAGCCCAAGATGCGGCATGATGTTGAAAAGCTATGTGGTTAATGTTTGGAATGCAAGCAAGCCAAGTCCAAGACTCGGCCCCAAGGTATGTATACTCCCCTTCCTACTCCTAATGGTCCTTGGATAGACATTTCTATGGATTTTGTATTGGGTCTTCCAAGAACCAAAAGGGGTCATGATAGCATTTTTGTTGTAGTAGGTAGGTTCTCAAAAATGTCTCATTTTATACCATGCCATAAATGTGATAATGCATTTCATGTAGCATCTTTGTTTGTGAATCATGTGCTTAAATTGCATGGAGTTCCTAGAACTATTGTTAGTGATACGTATTCTAAATTCCTTAGTCATTTTTGGAAGAGTCTATGGGGTGCACTTGGCACCAAGCTTTTATTCTCTACTTCTTGCCACCCTCAAACGGATGGGCAAACCGAAGTAGTCAATAGGACTCTTGGAAGCATGCTTAGGTGTATGATTAGGAGAAAGCCTACTTCTTGGGAGGATTGTTTGCCTTTAATAGAATTTTCTTATTATCATTCTCTTCACACTTCTATTGGCATGACTCCATTTGAAGTTTGCTATGGTTTTAACCCCTTAATTCCTTTAACCTTAACCCTCTTGTCTAGTGATGTTGTTGTGAACTTAGATGCAAAACAAAGGGCGGCCCAAATGATGAAAATCCATGCCAAGCTAAAGGAGAACATTGATAAAATCAACACCAAGGTAGCAAAGAATCAAAAACGTGGGAGGAAGAAGATAGAATTCCAACCTAATGATTGGGTTTTTATTCATTTTCGGAAGGAAATATTCCCTCAATTGAGGAAAGGGAAGTTGAGCCCAAGAGGAGATGGTCCCTTAAAAGTCCTTGAAAAGATCAATGATAATACCTACAAGATCGACTTGCCAAGTGAGTAAAATGTTCACAATGTTTTCAATGTGAGTGATCTTTCCCCTTGTGTTATAGGTGAGCCTTTAGATTCGAGGACGAATCTTCTCCAAGAAGGGGAGGATGATATGACCCCGCCTAGCTCAAGGCCATTCACTAGGATTCAAGCAAGGGAGCTCCAAGAGATGCAAGCCATGTCCATGAAGAAAGGAGCCTCGGAAGAGCTTGGAGAGAAGATGGACAAAGCTTACAATGTTTGGGAAATAGCTTGGGAAGGCCTAGAAGTCCAAGAGATGACCTCCTCTCAAAGTAGCTAGATATTAAAGATGGACATTTTTGCAAATTGTGGGCGTTGGATGCAAATCTTGACCAAGAATGCAATTCTAGGCCAAAGGTTCAAATTGGAGGCCACATTTGCAAGTCATGACCATTGGATGAATGAAGACCCATGTTGCAAAGTGCCACTTTTTGGCCTTTGGTGTAAAGCCCTAGACTATAAATAGAAAACTTGTCTTATTTTTCACTTTAGCTTGAATTTTGAAGAACTTGGAGTGTAATAGTTTGTTAGATTATCATAATATAGTTTGTTTGATTGCATAATTCTAAGTGTGATTCTTAGTTGCAAAGTGAATTTCTTATTTCCATTGGAATCATATTAAGTTGCTCATTTGTGGTCTTCCAAATTTTGGTAATTCTGGAATTCCAAAGTGCTAAGGTTTATTGGTGGAAATCCCATTAGGAGGGTTTAGGTTTCACATACCTAAATTTGCCTATAGATTTTTTGTCAATTGGGTCTAGTAGCTATCCAACTATCTTTCTTCCATTCCTAATCTTCCCCATTCCTATTTTCCTTTTTGTTGTTCTTAAAGTTTTTAGAGTTTCCTAGGTAGAATCTTATCACCAGTTTTAAATGATGTGGCAAAAGAGTGGCTAGCTTGTGTATTTCTCTTCTAACAATGGCATCATGACCTGCAGCTCGGAATGAGTTGTAAATGTACAAACACCTGCATGTAAAAGTAAAAAACATCAGCTCAGTTAACAGGTTAAATAATAACAAAAAGAAAAACTATAAATACCTTTCAATGAACGGCACTACAATCAATATCCAATGATTTTCCTCTTTGATGTTGACAGGGATGAATACAAGATCCATTGTATGCCATGGCACATTTTCCAGCAGCCTGTGCCCGTTAATGTACTCACAAATTTTGGACTCCAATTTGGCAACACTATTACCCCTCTCGGTATTTGTAAATCCATGATGAATTTCATCAATTTTGGAGAAGAATATACAGCTAACGGTTGTGAATTTGTAACTGACATCATTGTCATACTTGCCTTTTTTCGCAAGTAGTAAAATATTACATCAATATACTTGAAAAAAAAATGACTTAGGTTAATGTGATTCATTAACTCAGTTTACATCCAGATGTTTAGGATTTTTACTAACAATAATATGAATATAGAGAAATATGTTGTAAAAATATATACATAACAGATGTGTCACTATGTAGACATTAATCAGAAATATAGAGAAATATAATGAAATACAGTGAAATACAAAATTGCAGAAAGAATTAAGGATACTGAAGTATAGATAAATATATTGTCATATAGAGAAATATAGCGAAACAGTATACTGAAAGGGTAAGAAGTATGGGAAATATACCACCTCATCATTCCAAGCCTGACCATTCATCGATCAGGTGTAAAACCAGTTTTTGTTATCAACATATAAAACACCAAAATTGAAGGAAAAGTTCATGTTTTCAGGATCCAAAAGTTCCTTGTTCTTTTTGTAACGGTTTTCCCTGTCCTTTCTAAAAAAAATCAACAAACAATTTTTTCAATGTAAAAAGTTTAATTTCCTAAAAAATGAATATATAAATTTAAAAGGTAAATACGTTCAAACTTACTTCTTGTCGTGTCTGAAAAGCAGATCCTGCTTGAGCCAATTCCGGTATTGCTAAACCAGAAAATTATTGCACGGATCATTGATATTATTTCCAACAAATGGATGCTTCTTTTCAAAAATACAAGCTGGGGGACTTTCGGTAGAAGTTGATGCAGAGCCGTAATTCGTAATGTATGGTGCACTGAAGTATTTACTAGGTTTCACTATCCTAGTTGAACCAACATCTGGTTTTTCAATCACTACTTCAAAGATTAGTCACAGACTCTTGTATCACATTGTCAACCGACGTTATTGGCATAACAAAACCTTTTTCACCCGTTTGATGAAACCAGTGGTTCTTGATCCTTGTATTTGGCTCGGTAACATCTCGTCAGGAACCATCCATTGAGACTTAGTTATGGTGTCACTCACTGGGTTCGGTGTTGACTCCAAATTTGAATGTTCAGAGATATCCGCGGCTTGTATTCCTAAATGAGCTTGTGGATTCTGAACTTCGAGCGGCAAGTCAACAAGCAAATCTGTGACCATTCCCTACCAAAAAAAAAAAAAGATATACATATATATATATATATATATATATATATATATATATATATATATATGAATCTTAAAAAGATATAAATTTATAATTTGTAAATTTACCTTTGCGGAGTTGAAAGATACTCCATCAAGCTGATTATTCTCTTCAGCTGAAGCTCTAAGTGTTTCTTCACTAACATTGTTGCCAGTGACTCCAACAACCGGGACCTCACCATGTGACATGGTTGAAACACCCTTGGAACACATTTCAAATAAAAAAATATGAACAGAAATATAAGGTTATAACACAAGGAAAAAACTGTTCAGCTGGAATACAAAAATTAAGGGTATTGAAATACAAAGAAATATAGGGATAAAACACTGAAATACAAAAATTAAGGGTATTGAAATATAGAGAATTGTGTATATAATAAGAATAAATACAGAGAACATCTTTGAATATACAGTAAACTATAAAAACCAACTTGAATGAAAATGAAAATAACATAACTTTAAAAATAGTTTCCACCTAACAAGAATAAAATTACCTTTTCTGAATCATCAACATGTTTTGGTGGAGTTGTCTTAATGGCATAATCTTGATGTTTGTTTTGTTCAGGCGATAATTATACCCCACCTTCAGATGGCTGTACTTGTGCTTGACTATCAGCAGCCTTCTCAGCAGAATTGTTACCCTTTATTGCTTCAAAAACCTTCTTGAAGTTATCATCGATTAACTTATGAAAATTTGTGATGTCAGTCCGAACATTTTTAAACTCACCACATACATAATAGTTGAACATAAACAGTAAGTTAAGTGTTTAACAAACAGTATATAAAAATACATAATAGAATATTTTTTACTTAACCAAAAGACTTACAGATTCTTTGAACTCTTGGAAATCTTTCCTAATCAACTGCAGTTCATTTTTCGCATAGACGGTAGGGACATCACGTTGACCCTTTAGAACACCTTTCGAAGTTGTGAGTGGTTCGGTGTGGACTTGTTGTTTGTTCAATGGGGAAGCTGAAATGGGAAGCTGTCTGCGTCGTGTGTAACTTCATATTCATCAACTGCCATATCTGCGTCATGTGTAACTTCATCAACCGTGTCAACAACATCAGGAAGTTGCATAGTCTCCAACTCACTGCTAGTGGGTATTATGTTTGAAAAGGAACACCTCTGAGGAACAAACAAAAGAAAGAGTTAATCAGTGTGTCATCTAAAAATTAACACTGACATAAGTAAAAATGAAAATATAGAGAAATATATTGAAATATATGATAACAGGAAACTAACATGTCTTAGATATGTGAAATATAGAGAAATATAACAAACCAAAATCTGACAAGTATATCATTGATATACAAATGAAAACAGTAAGAAATGATTAACAATAAATGCTATGAAAAAACATAAAAGATAGAGTGTTCGAATATAACAGACTCTTGGCCAACTCTAAACAGTCCTTCCATCAAGATATCGTATTTTGGCTGACCGTCATTGGTCCTCCAATTCAACATTCTTGGAATTGAATTTCGGGATTTAGCAGCAAGATAAGATGGAACTCTTAAGCAACACTCATATAGCCAAACTTGCATTGCAAGAGGCATCCCGTGAATCCTGTAATATTGTGTTGTGTTGGAATATTTCTTGTTGATGCTTTTGATCAAATCACGAAATGATTCTTTGCCCCAAGGATAATCAACATATCTTCCATCCTCAACAACCTCAAAATGAACTCTTGGTATGTTCGTTTTCTTTGGCTCACCGCAACATACATATATATATATATATATATATATATATATATATATATATATATATATATATATATATATATAATACGGAATTGCAAGCTTTAGCTCGTCCTCATCATTATCACCCCAACTCTTATTCTTAAAACAATCAATCAACTCCAATCTTTTGACGTTACTTCTAGTTCCACCAAAATAAGTATCCATTAGCCTATTATTTTTTTCTTCGTCGTAAGTAAATTGACCTTCGTCGGCTACACAATTCAGCCCGCTAATAAGGGCAAATTCTCTCATTGAAAAACGCAAAACAGTACCATTTATATCTAGAGTAAAGCAATCAGGAGTACTTTCATTGAGCTCTCTTACCATGAAGCACCTAAAAATCTGTGCTTGTACCTCGAGGTGCTGCATCCCGAGAAATTTTCCAAAAATTGTATTGGTAAACGTTTCTATCTGTGGATCAGTTAGATGACCCCTGATATCTTTGAACACATTGATGTTCGTGTACAGTTGCATCGATGGAGCCCCTTCGGAATGACGCTTAACATAAAATTTAGTTTCCTGAAATAAACAAGGCAACACTAACATTTAGACGGGGCACAAATAAATACAACGCAAACAAAACAACTAACGTGACATACGATACATTTAAATATATTGAAATACAGTGCACTACAGACCATATTCCACAAATGTCAACATGTACAAAGTAAACAAACACCTCAAAAAAATTCTTTTAAATAAACATAAATATAGAGAAATACAACAAACAAATTGAAAAAAATGTACAAAAAGCAACTCAAAACCTTTGAAATATACTGAAATATATTGAAATATACATTCAAATATTCTAAAAAAATATAGAAATATAGTTAAATATAAACAAAAATCGAAAAAAACAACAATACTTGTTCATCCTTTCCCAGATCTACATTAGCATCAGAGGAATGCTTGAATCCTTTTCTCTTCTTAGGTTGAGACACTTTGGAACCTTGTTTCACAGAAACATTAACTTTCGGCTTGCTTGATTTTGGAACTTCAGTGCCTTTAATTTGGTGAATCCTTGAGGGATCGTTAATCTTCTTGCTTCTTAACTCAACAGCAACTTTTGCTTTTGCAGATTCTCCTGCAATTGCATGTTGATGTTGAGATACCCCCAATGAAAAACTAGGACCATCATAATCTTTTACAATACCTCGTGTATTTCGTCTTGGAGTATCAATATCCGCCATTAAAATGGTGAATTAGAGCTTGTTGAAGATACTCTAACAATGGCTAAAAATATTATTTTTTTTTAAATATTCAAAGAAAAGTGAAGGTAAAAACGATTACATTTACGAACAATTGAAGAGAAATACAACAAAGAACACAAACAAAAATACTAAAAATTACCAAAATTAGTTACCTGTAGAGATTGGTAACTGATAAAGAAGAAGAAATCGTGCTAATTATGGTGAAGAATAATGGAGTGAAATACGGTTGAGAATTTAAGATGTGAGAGAAAAATATTTTTAAAAAAAAAAAGATTGAGGGTAAGTGGGAGAGAGGAACCGTTTTTTTAGGGAAATACAGAGGAGTTACAAAAAAAGTTATAGATGGTAATTTGATAAATGATTTAAAAGAAAAGGTAGTTATTACTAATAAGTAAGTCTTAAATGTTGTTATGGGCTGTAAAAATTCCTCCTTTTTTTCACTCATTTTTTTTGTGTTTAAAATTGTTTTACGAAGCCCAACAATCACACCATTTGTACTCTAACAGTCGCAACTTTTTGTATTTTAAGCCCAAGAGTCCAACCTTTTTGGATTGGGTAAAGTACGTATATATTCATATTAAAGAGAAATATATTTACGAAATGTGACGATAGTTTTCTATTTATAAAACATAACATTACAAATTCTATGCAAAACATTTTTTTTTAAATTAAAAAAAAATATTTAAAAAATAAATAAAAATTTTATTTTTATTTTTTAAAAAAAAATCTTTTTTTCGCTCAAAAATTTATATGAAATGTGTGTATCTCGCTCAAGTCTTAAAAAGTTCGCTAAAAATTTAGTGTATGAAATGTGTATATCTCGTTCAAAGCTTAAAAATCCACTCAAAATTGTGTGTATAAAAAGGTATGAAATTTGTATCTCGCTTAAGGTTTAGAAATTCGCGCACATTTTCGTGTATAAAGTTCATGTCAGATTTCTGTAAAATTAATACAACTACAACAACATTGTATACAATTTTGATACAACATTCAAGAATTAAAATAATCACTCAATTTTTTTGTATATGAAATGTGTATATCTTGCTCAAAACTTAAAAAGTTCTCTCAAATTTTGTGTATGAAAAACACATAAAATGTGTATACCTCGATCAAGGCTTAAACATTACGCTCAAAATTTTATGTATGAGAATGGTATGAAATGTGTATATCTCACTCAAGACTTAGAATTTCATTCACATTTTTCGTATATAAAGTTCATATTAGGTTCCTGAAAAATTAATACAACTACAACAACATTGTAATAACTTTCATACAATATTCAAGGCTTAAAGTTTTTTTATTCCACAATTTTATGTATGAAAACTATATTAAAAATTTCGCTCACATATAGATTTCATACATTTTTTCATACAGCTTTGATACACAAAAATTTGAGGTAATTTTTTAAGCCTTTGAGCAAAAAAAAAAAAATCAAAAAAAAATTAAAATAATTTTAATTTTTTAAAAAAAAATTATTTTCTGAAAAATAAATAAAAAAACGAAAAATATATCAAAATCCATCATATTTCGTAAAATATCATTATGTTTTATAAATACAGAAAACTATCTATATATTTTATAATAAAAAGTCTTAAATAGGTACTCTATGTCATTTTCTCTTTTGGATTCTATGGGCGAGGGGTGTTGATAGCCAGTCATCTAATCTTATTTGATTTGAAGACCAAAATATTCGGATACTAAAAGAAGACATTCAGATCTTTCACTTCGAGCGGACACATGCTATGCAGAGCACTGAGTGCTGAGCTATGTACAAGGGACTTTCTTCCGCCAAAATATCTTTTTATGATAACAAGGTACCCGTAGTTGCTATCCTTTCTTCGAGTGCGCGGGGTAGCTAAAACTCTTGTCTGATATTGTAAGAAACCACACAAAAAAGATAATCCGCACTAGGCAAGCCCTATGTGACGAGCTCAACCCAAAAAGTAAATTTCGTATTGTAGGCAGGGGGTTTCGAACCTAAGACCTCCATTATGGAAGCCCCGCGCTCAACCAACTGAGCCACCTTGTGGGTTCTTCCACCAAAATATCTTATATCATAAAGTTCACGTGCCTTCAATAACTTTTTAACACCACAAATTTATTCATTGTGACAAGCCATAATCAGCTTCTTATTATATTCCAGTAAGTCCTCAAAACGACGAACTCATTGGCCTCCAATTCAACAGGCTCCACTATGTGATTACACGTCACAGGTACAAATAGCCTTCTTTGGACTTAGAAGAGAAGCGAATCTAAAATTGACGTAACAGCTTCAAAATAAATTACGAAGGAAACAAAGCAGTATATTGAGTCTATAATACATATCCAATCAACGCTACTAATGACAGTCTTTTGGCAGTGTCTGCACCAATCCAGGGAAAAGGCGGGGCTACAGGGCTAAGTTGAGATTTGTGATACCTAAAAATAGGATGTCAAAAGCAAGGACAGTTTTATTTCATACTTTGCTGAACGAATGATATTCAACCTACTGCTCTCTTGGAATGGCAGTTACGACATATAAAAGGATAGGTTTCGCACCTCTTGAGATTGCTATAATCTAACAAACTTAGAAAGAAAAAGAAACTGGAGGGACAGGACATAAATAACTACTGGAAGAATGATACAGATCGGACCTAAAGCTAAATAATGTACACCATCTGGGATTTCCTCCACAAATGTCAAGGGGCCAGTGCTGCAACAAGCTGCATTTTAGAGAATTAAAAGTTAAAATCATGAACAACACTAGAAGAGATAATTCGCAATATTGTAAGAAGACAAGACTTCACGAACTGACCAATGTAAATGTAAACTTGAAAGAACAGACAGGAAAGAAAGCTTGTTAACCTGGCAAGTGAAATGGAGCAAGGTACAAGTTTGCAGGGAAAATTTTCAACCACAAAATGATACATCTTTTTTCCAGGAAAATGCCCAATAGGTGTAAATATGATACTCTACCAATTTTATCCTACTGCTTTTAGTTGTACAAAGAGTCAATAAACTCATAAGAACACTCATCCAATTTTTGAAAGCTACCTTATGCTGGGAAAAAAGGTTTAAACTTCTACAAAATGATTATTTTTCTACCTTTGACCAGCTTTAATATAAGATAATTCTCCCTCCATCCTTATTGCTTTCCAATAAGCAAAAAGCCTTGACCATATCTTTCTAAATATTTTCTGCACATTTTAAAATGCAGTGCTCTTTCCTTTTAATTTTCTGAACATCTAAATTTTTTTCAAAAGTCCATTTCATCGTAATCATATTTCATACTGGAATATGATGAATTTGACTTCTGAATAAAAAAAGATTTTTAACTTTTAGCTTAGTGTAAGGGTAGATTAATAGGGCACAATGATGAAGGAAGCTAGATATTTTAACTTAATAGGGCACCCAAAATGATGAAGGAAGGATATCCTTGATTAGAAGGGTACGGGACTAATTTTCGTACGCAATTTCCTACGATAGGGTAAGGATGAATTGGAAAGGAAAGGAAACACTATTTTACCCACAAAACATAAGCGGCAACAAAAAATATCACAAGCACGATGAGATTGATGCAGTTGAAACAAGCGACTGTTTGATAAATAGATTATAATATCATTACTTAATACAGCAAGTTGAATAAAGTAACTACGAAATGCAATCTACCTATATAATTAGGTCGAGACCATACATCTGTTATTTGGATTTAATGCATGCATACCCACCTTTCCCTGGCCCACTCAACCAGTCAATAAAGGAGGGGGGAGGGAAGCAAAACAGGCAATAAAGAGACCCGAAATTATCCGTTATTACCAAAGAAAGATGGCAAAAAAATCAAAACAGATGCGCCACATCTCACTTACCTGATAAAAGCCACCAGCCAATAGCAGTTGCAATAGACAGACAATTTTAATCTGACCCCTATCAACAAGAGACATCACGAAATAGCCCTTTTGATTCATCATAAATCCATCTGCATAAAAGAGATGACAAAGTCACATACATTTCAAATAAGATATCTGGAACTAGGGGATCTCGCATGTGCCAATGCTTATAGATTTTTATAAAAAAACCGCTGCATATAATCAATTCTTTATTCAAAAATCTGAAGTGTTCGATGCAGTGTTATTAAAAGTGCTCGCTTCACGCTTTAAGCGTGAAGCGAGGGGAGGCGACAGTTCAAGCGCTTTTGTTCCTTGAAGCGAGGCGAGGTCAGGCGTGATGCATTGCTTTTGCCCAAAAAAAAAAAAAATGAGATTTTTGGAAATTTAATTGAAATAAGGGTAAATTTTAGGTCTAATTTTAGAACAATTGCTACAGACTTATGCATCGTCTTCGCTGCTCTTCTTCTCCTCCAATTCTAGGGTTACAAGGTAAGTTCTCCTCTGCTTCTCTTATCTTCCACTTTGCTTTTCTCTTCTCCTCTTTTTTCAACTTTTTCTCTTCTTTTCTCCTCTATTTTCTATTCCCTTTCTCTTCTCCTCTCTTCTCAGTTCTTTTTATCTCTTCTCTTCTCTGCTCCTCTTTTTCGATTTGTTTTTCTTTTCTCCTCTGTTAGTTTACTGTGGGCTTTTTCTTGTTATCTGTTTCACTGTTTTTGTCAAGCTTTTTTATCTAGTTCTAGTATCTATTATTTACTTTGTAATTTAAGAATTGAAAGATTTACTTAATATGTTATTTCCATCGAGTTCTTGGTTATTTATCTATGCAAATTTAATATTTTTTTATCTTTGTATAAAATTGGGCTTCAGTTGAAAAATGTGTGCGCTTTGGTGAAGCTAGCCCTCTTTTTTTTTCAAATCTCGCTTTCCACAATCTTGGTTTCTCACTTGTCGTTTGTGGATGACATCTTGGTTTTGTGATGCATCGGAGACCCGGATGGATTATTTAGGCAAGTTCTTACTTCTTACTTGGTTTCGGGCGGTGTCAGGTCTTAAAATCAATTTGAGGAAATGTGAGATTATTCCTGTTGGGTAACATTATGTCACTCGCTCAAGTTTTAAATTGCAGGATTGGAGCTCTCCCGACTACCTATCTTGGAGTACCTCTAGGCGCTTCAAATGGTGTGGAACCCGGTTCTTCAGAGAGTTGAGAAGAGATTAGCAGGGCAGCAAAAAAGATATTTATCTAAAGGCGGAACAAAAGTGCTTATCAAGAGTGCATTATCGAGCATCTCCATTTATTACATGTCTTTGTTTCATGCTCCAACTTCAATCACAAGGAAGTTGGAAAAGATTCAGAGAAACTTCTTTGGAACGCGGTGGACGGGGCAAAGAAGTTCCACTCGGTGAGGTGTGAGACTGTTACATCTCCTGAAAAGTGGGGTGGTCTTGGAATCAAAGATTTACAAGTTTTTAATAAGGCTTTGATGGGTAAATGGCTTCGGAGGTACGGGGTGGAGGTACGAGCTTTGTGGCGAGGGGCAATAGTCGACAAGTATGGGGTAATGGAAGGGAAATGGAGAACTAGAGATGTCACTTTGCTTTTTGGGTGTGGTCTGCGAAGGAATATCATGAAGGGATGGGATTATTTTTGTGAAAATATCTCATTTAAGGTCGGATATGGGAAGAGAGTGTAAGTTGGGGACATAGGTGGTGAGGGATTTTGTATTGAAAGATAAATCCATAGTTTGTACAGTATATCTTGCCAAAGAGACTTGACGATTCCGCAAATTAGGGGGACACAAGGTGGAGAGATATTTTGAGATTTAAGATTTGGAAGAGTTTTTCAAGATAGGGAAGTAACTGAGTTTCAAAGATTGGTTGCCCTTCTACACAGGCAAGCCACTTCGGTTGAAAACTCAGATGCTTGGTGTTGGGGTTTGGGAAATATTGGAGTGTTCTCACCTCTGTTAAGTTTTTTATGATAAACTTTTGATTAAGGAGTGTTTTTCAATATAGTGTCATATGGATCCCTAAGGCACCGAGGAAGGTGTGCTTTTTCACTTGGCTTGCTGCTAGGGGGGGGTGATTTTGACGGCGGGAAGTCTTAGAATGAGGAAGGTCGTCTGCGTCAGTTGGTGCTTCATGTGTAAGGAGGCGGGTGAGGACGTGGATCATCTTCTTCTACATTGTGGGCTAACTATGAGGCTATGGTGGCACATGTTTAGGTGGTTTGGCACTCCATGGGTAATGCCAAAAACAGTGAAAGATTTGATGTTTAGCTGGAAGAGCGGGAGGATGAGGAGAAGATGTAAAGCTTAGAATGTGGTTCCACTTGCTTTAATGTGGGCTGTTTGAAGAGAGAGAAATAGGAGAGCTTTTGAAGGAGTAGAGTCAAGCTTTTCTTAGTTGAGTAGTAGTCTCCGATCTCTTATTTTCTTTGTGCACCAATAGAGTTCCTAATTGTATAGATGATTGGGCGGAGTTTGTAGAGAATCATATCGTTTTGTAGATATTTTACCTTTTGGTATACCCCTTGTATAAAGCCAATTTTTGGCCATGTTTATGAACGAAAATATGTTTACCTGATTAAAAAAAAATCTTACTTTCTCTTGATATGCTAAATCCCACCCAGCAAACCTCCAGTCCAGAAGTCAACAGAGGCCCTTTTTGCACTTCGCACCCTTGATGACTCAAACTACCAACCTCGTGGTTGAAAGTGGAGTGTTGCTGCCACTAGAGCAACCTCATTTATGAAGTGTAATTTATTTACAAAGTTGATTCCAGCATTCTAATGGTTTGCTATCGAATCACTCATAATCAACTTCGAAGATGATATTAATATCTAACCACCTAAGTTGCTCGGACTCTCCAAAATTGTTGCCGCACCCATGTCGGATCCTCCAAAAATGCACTACTTTTGGAGGATCTGACACGCACCAGTCGACATTTTTGAAGAGTCAGAGCAACATAGCCAACCACCAATTAATGAAACAATGGGTCAAAAGTTAAATTTCTACTTGCTCCGTTAAGATTCAAACACACATTTCAACTCACTGTAAATGTCTCAAATCTAAGTTAAACCGAGAAGAAGAAGCAAATGTATGATGTACAAGCACTATTTAGGAATTACTCCACTGCTAGAAGGAGAAGTGCAAATCCAAAATGTTCAACATACTTGCATATGTAAAGAGGCCGTGATACATCAGTAGACCCTTTTGCTAGGCGAGCTCTCCTCTCACTTTCTTCAGTAAACTTTCGCGGAGGATGTACTTCACACGGACCTTGTATCAAGCCGGCCATTACTATGCTACTATAAGTAGATAGATAAACCTGTAAAAGGGCAAGCAGTGATACATAAGGTTCTACAGCATGGAATGTCTATTATCTCTTGCATGCTAAATTTATAACGGAGCAGGATAGATAAAGATGCAGGATGGTTAGCTATATGTGATGCATTTTCTGCAAGATGTTGTAGCTTTAATCAATTAATTGTAGTCACATGCAACCCGCTTTTATAATTCAATACCTTGTTCAAGTAGTTTACCATAAAATATGCTGAATGGATTCTTGTAGGACAAAAATGTCTCAAAAGCATCATAAAGATGCATTCAAGAACAGCAACCAAAAAAAGGCGTGTTTTTTCCTTACAGATTAAAAAAGGGCCTGCTTGCAGTGAAAACATATTTTTAGAATATTTGCCACACCTAGAAATTATTAGGATATTTTCCTTCCAATAGTTGCTGGAATTTACAAGCAGCAGCAAGAAAGAGTTAGCCCCTGATAGTGTGACCTTCTAAATGCTTCCTAAGGGGCTAACAAAATCAAAAAATAAACAAAATTATTTACGGAAAAATCGTTACTTCAGCAACAAATGTTTGTGAGATATCTATATTTCAGAAGGTGGATAAGAGTTCCCTTCGAAACATCTGCTAATTCCTTCCAAGCCAAAGGCACCAAAACATAGAGGCTGGAATGATCTGCCAGATTTTTCCAGTAGACTTGGTTGGTCAGTGTTTTGGTCAATCCATGCTTTATTTTATTGTCCTGAAACATGGACAGCAAAGTCTGCAAGTGTGGTTGACAAATAGTTGGAAGTCTTTCGGAAAAGTTTCTGAATAGCTTATCCTTCGAGCTGCATCCTACTTGGTTGCTAAGTAATTTCCCCTAGTAAGGCTTATGTTATTCCAACATTAGTTGGAAGAAGAATATTTCAGATATTCTTATGTGATCCTGTCTGCATCTCTCTGCTCCTCTCCCTCTTCTCAACCTTCTTAGTCCTAAAGCAACTCTTAATTTCTGCACTTTTTCCTAGTTCATCCAGTCTCAAAACATCACTATCTCCCTAATTCATCACTCCTCCCAAAGTTTCATCAGTTTAAGCCAAGATTAGAGAACCCTTTTCTCCCAGGTGTCGAGGTTATGTAGGATATCATATCCTTTAATATTAAAGTGTATTTGAGAAATATGGATCGCATCGGAATTTTTACAGATTGAATTACGCAGATAAATTTTCATTCATGAAATGCCCCTAGGCAAATTTTACAAAATTTCGCCAGGTAAAATACACAACAAACATTCAGAACACAAATTCAACAAGCCAAGATATATATTAAAAATAAAGGGTAATGTAGAGCCAAAGGGGGGAAGGAATCAGCAGAAACATGGTTTGAGATGATGGCTTGAGATGATTTTAAATGGAGTAACATGGACAGTGAGGATTCAGCTAGCAGACCTCAACATGTTCAGGACTAAGGCATAGTTATTAAATTTATTCACAGTGCATGATGATGACAAGAAAAGACCAAATACACAACAAACATGATTTCAACAAGCCAAGATATATATTAAAAATAAAGCAATTAGACCAAAAGACAGAATGCAGAAACATGGTTTGAGATGATGGCTTGAGATGATTTTAAATGGAGTAACATGGACAGTGAGGATTCCCCCCCCCCCCTCAACATGTTCAGGACTAAGGCATAGTTATTAAATTTATTCACAGTGCATGATGATGACAAGAAAAGACCAAATAACCATGAATTTCTATCCCTACTCATAGCAATTACACCAAAAGACAGAATGCAAAATTTAATTAGTTACTTACCTCATTATTGTTCTCCAAGCATGGGCGGCCTACAGACTGTGGTAATTCACGTGCAAAGTAACATTGATTGACAGTAACCCACTTTGTTCCCGCTTTTTTGTCCTCCCACATAGCCTGCAGGTAAAAAGTTGAGGCTTCTCCAGATGAATCACGTGGATACATATCAAGAGAGAGTAATATGTGGTATCAAGACTACCAAGTACATAATTATGCATAACCTGTGATATTTGCTATGCTCATAAAGAGTAAGAGAAAAATATTACAGAATAGTCTATTCAGAAATAGCATTAGAAGAAACACTGCAACTAGTCACACTTTTTTTTTGATTAAGCACCGGGTGTCCGAGTCTCTTTGAGCCCCGACTAATCCCGGGGGTGCACAGGCCCTCGGCAAGGAGTTTCCCGCAAGTGCACCACGGGTAATTCAGGGTTTCCCCAGTCCGATGGCCCTCAGAAATTGTTTGCACCCACTGCAACTAGTCACACTTAAGGAAAGAAAAGCACAAATTTGCACAAACCCAATGACAGACTAAAAGTTCATATCTTTATACTTCTTCCTTCCATTATATATGACAATATTGACTGGACACAGCCTTTAAGATGTCATGAAACTTTGCCCTAGGGCTTTCGTCTAGCAGTAAGAGCAGAACTTGTAATGTGCCGGTTAGATGCACATCACGGGCTCGAGTCCTGCCTCAGACAAAAGCCTGGTATTTAAGTGGGGGAGGCGGTCCCATTATCCACCGAGTTTCGAAATCATGCACCACGGACTCCCTGGGATTTCTCGGTTATCCCAAATAAAAAGGATGTCCTGTGACTTATATGCAATATTAGTAATAGTATAAGAAAATATTATATACTGGTTAAAAAGTTAGGTTCATGGCAAATATCAGAACTATAAAACTTGAATAGTTAAATAACTTTGATTTCATACATGTTGTTAAAAAGTTATAAAATAACATAATTAGTGGAATGGTGTCAAAACATGTTGAAACGTCCCAAAATAGGAGTCACAATAACTGGAAAAGGAGGCAGTAAAAGATATCTTGAATCTGAACAAGCGTAATGCTAGGACTTGGAGGTGAAAACTTGTTAACTTGCACACAAATGCTAAACCTGCAAAAGTCAATGACATAGTTCCATGGGGAAATAATCTCAGTATTGAACCTAGTCCACATACAATTCAGAGTGATTATAACACCACCCCCCAAATAAATTCTAACGTTGGTACAACTAATGCTCAATATTTCATTAACAAACAATGTTATCGTTGTTCGTACACCCAAGACAGTGGCAATAAGCTCAGTAGCTTTTAATTGAATCAGCCAAAATATTGCAAACACTGCTCAAAGAACAAATAAATCATACTTTTATATATATATATATATATAAAAATAAAAAAAAGGGTAACTCATATTTTCTTCTTCTTCTTCTTTCTTTTTTTTTTTGGGGGTAATCTGACGAAGTGAAGTCTTACCAGAAGCTTTGAAGGAATCAATCTCTCATTCTCAAAACGGATTAGAGCATAGTCCTGAACACTATATATGAATCCATTAATGCGGCAAGATTGATAATAATACTTGTCATCTGCAACTTGAAGAACATTCCCGATCCAATCAACATTTTGAACATGATCCGATGATGAGCTACTACACTCAGCATCCACACTGGTGGCAGTTTCAGCCTGATTAATTTGTTTAACAGCTTGCTCTTCTTTTTTAGATTCATTACTTGAACTGCTACCTACATTTCCTCTAGCACTGGATCCCCTACCATCGCTGGCCAGGGGTTGGGTTTCATGAAACTGCTTTGATGGCATCTCAGCTGTGTTTACCACTGCTGCATGGTCATTTGTTTGCAGGTGATTAAGAGCTTGTGAGGGATCCGATGAACGGCAAACTGTTTCAAGTTTTACAGGAGCCTCAGGTTTCAACTCAACCACTTTCTCATCACAAGATCTATCAACTGATGAACCAGCAGACGCAGAAAGATGCTGACCACCAGAAGATACTGTCTGATTATTTGAACAGGATATCATGAAATCTTTACTCGCCATATTTTCTTTACCCGACACGATAATATTTCCTCCCATTTCTTTGTCATTTTCCATCTTTGACTCAGATGGTAGATTCCTATCGTTATTTACCATAGTAACAGGAGGAGCGTTCTTCAAAGGAACCTTTCCATTTGCTATTATCTTCTGTTGAATGACCTTCTCATCTAGACCAGAAGCTCTTTTATCAGGTGATGATTGAACAGCTGATGCAATTGTAGATATTTTAGAGGCATTGATATTCCTCATAACACGACCATATTTAGGAGGCAGGGGTTTTCCATTGGTCATCGACAAGCACCTTCCACAATGCCATTCCCCTCTAGGAACTCCTTTTTGATGTGTCTTCTGGAGACATTTTAAGTGATACCCTTTCTCACAAGCATCACAAACCAGAACATTATCAACCTCATTTATCGTTGACGTGCACATTTCGCAACTCAAATACTTACTCATATAATCGCGAGATGGCGAAGTCCAGGCAAGCCGCTGAGAGAAGCGTGGTTGTACAAACTTCTGAACAATCTTGCCAATTTCAGCATGAGTATTGCTCAAAGGAGGAGACTGGACAAAGCTCCTCCCTTGTAAATGTGGGTGTGTAGTTGGTGGATTTCCAGCTGTGGTCTGAGTGATAAATGGCCTAGATGCTGTCATTTGTGGTGCCATACCTGATTTGACATTAGCTCCTCCCTCAACTTTAACAGTAGTCTGTGCTGTCACCCTGTTATCTGGTCCACGTTTAGCTGCTGGAACTGACGCAGGATGCACCGACCAGGTTGGAGTTCTAACAGCTGAGTGATCTCCAGAAGTTGCTGCAAAAAAAAAAAAATAGACTTGTGATGGTTCGGGCCAACATTAAGAATAAAAAGCTCAAAATCCAACAAACAACTTGATGGAAACACCATTTTCCTCATAGCGAGACCAGAATACTAAATTTCTTTATATGCATCTAACTACAAAGAAATGTGACAAGAATTAATAAATGAATTAAAGGTAGAATGAGATGGCCTCGTGTGCTGATATAAATGGTGATATTTAACATTTTGAATCAATTTCTAGAATGAGAAAATAAAGATGCAGATCAGTACGCATGCTTATTTAGAAAATCACGTAGCATGCCCTTTTTTAACTTGTTTGATGCGTAGTACAAGAATGAGACCAAGTAAAGCAACAGTAGTACCACCCCAAGCTACCTCCATATTTATCTCCACGATTAATTTGGATAAGAGTTCCCCCATATGGGAAGTCAAAAGACAAATCCAGGACAAATCCTAAGCACTTTCGGCAGTTAAGAGGAACGTATTTTTGTTACCTTGAACTTGCAACATATGGGAAGATCCATTTGGTCGTCCATCCATTCTGAGATTTGTCCTTTCAACTCTGGGCAATGCAACGAGAGAAGAATCCCTAACTGGATTACCAGAGACCACTCCACTAGAACTTACTGGCCTGACCTCACTGGTAGGCAGCTGATAAGGTAATGGCGCAGAACTTGCCGGAGTTCCATGAACCAAAGGTACAGGTTGGAAGATTCCGGAGGGATTTACCACATGACTTGCTTTGTCAGGAGGAAACTTACGAACATGTGATGGACCACGGTTTTCAATTGGTGTAGCCATATTGGCTTGAGACCGTTGAGATGCATACGCGGCAGCGGGTACAGAAAATTCCTCAGTTCTTTCCAACTAAAAGCACAAGGAGAAAGACAAAGTAGAGCTCGATAAGATGCATAGGCGACAATCCAATGAAATCGATATCAAATTGGTTATATTGGAACTAGAATCCCTTAAATTGCCAGATTTTTCAATTGAAGAACAGTGAATATAATTTCCAATTTCAAACTCAAGTTGTACATGCACTTTATATATTCCCTATCACTCAAAATTTCAAATTTATAAGTCATCTCTGACGTCTTATTATGGTAGGAATATCTAAACCATAAGTGTAAAATTATTAAAAATGTTAATTAAATCCCTACAGTTGGAAAGAAGATCACAAGCTCCAACTCCATTACACTGCTATGAGAAACATTTGGGCAATCATTTTTTCCCCAAAAGGTTCATTATTAACAAATGAGAACACGAATACGAATCTACTACTGATTCAAAAGAACAGGCAAGCCTATGCACTCAATGTACTTTCTGCACATAAATTCATTTTGATTCTATCAGAATATACATTGCCCGTCGAAAAAGTAAACAAGACTCGAATACTTGAACTAAATAACCTTGTCCCCCCCCCCCCCCCCAAAAAAAAAAAAAAGGAAACAAGAAGTTGACCTACCTTTTCTTTGGCTATCAATAACTTCTCAGCAATGGACATTTTGGGAGGGCGAAACCCTAGCCTTTGTTCCTTCAACTTATTAAGACCAAGATCCTCAATGACAGCACCAAAAGCATCTCTCGGAAACACATCTTTGGGCGCAAAATTTTGGCATACCTCAGCCAATTTTTCCCTTGCCTCTGCCATCATTTCCTTCTCGGCAGCAGTAGGAACCTTACCTCCTCTTATCTTCCCCATAGCAGCAAGTACAAGCACCATTTCAGCAACCTGATACAAAAAATGAAGGAATCAAATCACAAAATCAACACAAAAGAAGCGAAGTTAGAAGAACAGGGAAATTGAGAGAGACTAGAAAGTTCTTTTTACAGTTATCGAAACTCGAGCTATCTGAATAATGGATTTAGGGGTGAAGATCCCTACTATAATTCTTACATGTATGATACTCAATATAGTTGGAATGATCACATTAATAGTTGCATTCATAATTATCTTCTTCAGTCTCAAATTTGTATAGATACTTCCATTATAAGTGGTGGTGAGAATTGTGGTGACGGTTACATTTACAGGAGAATTCAGAAAGGGGAAAATGAGAGAGTAGATTCAATTACTCCCTCTGTTTCAATTTGTTTGCCTTACTATCCTTTTTAGTCAGTTTCAAAAAGAATGTCTCTTTCTTTTCTTTTTTTTGACAACTCTTTAGTTCCAACTTTTCACATGGCATGTTTAAGACCACACAATTAAAGGATATTTTGGAACATTCTACGTATCTTTAATTTAAGATCACAAGATTCAAAAGTAAACTCCGTGTCAAGTCAAAACCAGATAACAAATTGAAACGGAGGGAGTATATCACATAAAGCATGCCTTCAATCCTTACATTGCTCCTACTTACTATCTATTTGGATAGTTGTTACATAATGTTCATAATGCATCATATTATATTGTATTGTATTGTCTTGTTTTGATGAATAAGGTAACGACTCAATCACACCAAATCCGTCGTTACATAAAATGGGACTTTTCGATACAATACAATAAAATTAAAGTAACAACCAAAACATACATTTGTATTTAAACTAACAAACACAATACAACATAAAAAGGTAACAACCATCCAAACAAGCTGTTAACGAAAATACAGTAAAATAGAAAATGAAATGCAGTAATTCAAATTGTATCACAAACCTTCTTTGTATTCCCAATCACATTACCCCTCGCCTTCTTCGAAACCGTTCCTTCCAATTCCACCTCATCAACCTTCCTCTTCTCTCCCACACCGTCAGATCTGATCTCCGGTTGAATCTCAACGGTAGAATCCATCATCAAACCCTAAGCAACAAAAACGACGCCGTTTGAAGAAATTCAATGTGAATTCTACTCCTTTTAGAGTAGACTGAATCAGTATAAATATCCTCGAGAGACCTGCGAAAACGAGAGAAAAATGAAGCCATAGAGGAAAGAGGAGAATTAGAAACCCTAGAGAGGAAAAAAGAAGAGAGATATGAAGAAAGGGAGTGAATGTGAGAAATAAGGGGGGGGATTAAAACTTATATACCTTTTGGCGGGTTAATTGAAGGAGAAAGGAAGAGCCTCTCTTTGGGTGGTGTAATTTGTGAAGTGTGCAATGTAAGTGAGTATGTGTGTGTGTGAGAGAGAGAGGTTTACAACCTCGCAGCAGCAAAGTCTTTCGTTTTTTGTTTCTAGAGAGAGAAACAGATAGCGGGTCTTTGAACCCGGGTTAGTGTCTTCTTTTTAAAACCTATTTTTTCTATTCACTCCTGTCACGTTTATATGAGCCATATATTTACCTAAATTACATACAATTTCAATATTTAATTGGGTTGAACATTATTTACACTTCTAATTTTGCTTCAAAAATTAAATTTTATTGAATACATCTTCCTATTATACCTCAATTTATTTGTTTAAATATCTAATTTACCATCTATATTATCAACATTTGTCTATGTTTTTTTTTGACTTTTTTAATATGATGTTTTTTTTTTTCAAAATTTATATTATGGACTTATCTATATAAATAGATCTTATTCTCAGTATTAAATGATCAAAAAATATTCATCAAGAGAATAAGTTAATGGCATTGAATAAGAAAAAAAATGAGCAGAATAAATAATTTACTCATAGTTAGTAATTTTATTAAAGGCAATTGAAATTAGAAATCTATTTATAGCCTGTTTGGCCAAGCTTATTTTTCCCCCAAAAGTACTTATTTTTTCAATAAGTGCTTATTTGAAAAAAAAGTGAGGTGTTTGGCCAAGCTTTTGGAGAAAAATAAGTGCTTCTGGGAGTAGCGAGTAATTTTCGTAAGCCTAAAAAAGCTTTGCCCAAAAGCACTTTTTTTAAAAGCACTTTTGAGAAAAATACAAATAGAAACACTTTTTAAAAGCTTGGCCAAATACTAATTGCTGTTCAAAAGTGCTTTTTTAAATAATTGGCCAAACACAAACTGTTTTTCGCCAAAAGTGCTTTTTTGAAAAGTACTTTTTAAAAAAAGGACTTTTAAAATAAGCTAATTTTAGAAGATTGGCCAAACAGGTTATTACACGATTGAGAATAATAGAGGTGAGATCTTTATAAACATACAGTCAACGAAGGTAATATAAAAATAAATAATTAAAAATGGAGGCTATTTTATAACATCTTCCTAAAATATTATCTAATTATATTTTAAATTATAAATTAAAGAATATCTCATTAATGATAACTAATACTAAAAAGTGTGTGTGTGTAAACAGCACGTAGGCATAGAGCTAAAGGGAGGCAAGGGGTTCAATTTATTCCCCTCATGACTGGAAAACTGGACAAGGCATATATATAAATTGTTGTATTTTTTGATACAAGTGAAGATGCTAGTATAGTGATTTAGGGGTACAAGGTCACAAATTCAAATTCTAAGTATGATACAGGGGTACAAAAGTTGTTGTCGAAACATCAGGATGGCAGTATGAGCAATGACCACCACTAGTGACACCAAACAAGGTAAAGGCAATGGAATATAGCAACGAAGAGTTGAAAGAGAGAGATTGCACCTCAAGTTTTTACAAGGGCATTTTCGAAAGCGAACAGGACCAGTTGGTTAGTGTGTCGATGATTTTTGAAAAATCCATTAAACTGATTGAACCGTATTGTACCGTACCGAACTGATTTTTAAGTTTTTTTTACTAAAATCAAATGTTTCAATATAAATTTATAACTGTATCTTATAATTAGGATTGGTTTTTTATTTTATGAAAATACCAAATCGAACCGAACTGAATAAATATACATGTAGAAAATATCTTTTATGTATCAAAAATTATAATAAATAGCAATAGATATTTTAACCTTAACTTTGCCTTGGATGAATTTAAATGGAGAGAGCTATAATTAAAACTTAAACCTACTCTACCCTATTGAAATAAAATACATAAAGTCTCGAACACTACTACATGGCAATATCATCAACTACATGGCAATATTACAAATTCTTAAACTAAAATATTAGTACAATTCTTCTTTCTTGCTGCACTAGAACTTATATGAAAATTAATTTATGTAGTTTTAGTTTTCAATAATTTTTTATAATAATAATATTCTTTAAACACCAATTATTATGTCTTGATACGATATGCGGCTTGCTGCCTTGCTAATATTTATTTTATAGTGTAGTGTGATCCTTATAAGTTATATGTATATGTCGTTGTATTTGTGAGGTTCATCAATAATATTAGTGTATTTTTTTCGCGAAAAATATTTTCCGAAAATTATTTTTACGGATTTTTCGCGGAAAATATTTTTTAAGAAAACAATTTTCGTTATTTCTTCCATCACTTTTTAATACTTAACTTCTATTTTTTTTATATTGTATTAGTTGATTTAAAAAAAAAAAATGAAAATTAACCAAATCGTACCGATACCGAAGAAAAACCGATATGATTGACGGTTTTAAAAAGTCTAATTTTGATTATATGTAGTAGAGTAATCAAAAAATTTGTATGGTATATAATTTTGCAAAAAACCAGCCAAACTAAACCATTGACGCCCCTATGAAGTTGGCTATAATATGTGAATCAGCTAAGGTGGTAACGAGCATTATGAGGCTCATCAAAACAAAATCTACTACAACAATGACAGATATGCATGCAAACACATTCTAGTGATGAAAGGAAAAAACACAATCTGGAGAGTCGTTTCGATTAAACTTAAGAAGAGAACAAATAGACTCCTGGTTTAGTAATTTGTAATTTCAATCCATAATATCCTCTCATCACTAGTCCAGATTGCTCACGTTCAAACTAATGTTAAAAGTGTCACATAAGTTGTGAAAGTGGCTATCTAAATAATCGTTTATTTATAATTGATTTTCAGTAGTATTTATGTGTATTTAATATCTATTAAAAATGATTTAAGTTTAATTAATAAAATTATTTAGTACGGACACGAGAGTCTCATTATGACATTAACATAGGAAGTAAGGCCCTAAGAGCAATATATCAGAAAAGTTTAGCTTTCATGGAATTTTTTTTTAAAAAAAATACATTATATTGTGAAAGACATGTAGACAAATAATGCGACCTCGGGAAAATACTCAAATATTTATACACATGTATATGACGTGAAACTTATGTCTATACGAAGGTTGATAAGATGATTTAGTACATGTATATGGTTATTGTAAACAACGTGAATGCATACAGTGATAGTGTACACAAATGATGTATGTATCACCTTAAAGAGAGAATTTGCTCAAATTTATTTTAGTTTAGATAATAGAACACAATGATAGATTGTAGTTATGAAAAATATGAATAAACTTTAATTAATATCGATGAGCAACCAATCAAGTAATGAACATTAGCAAGTGGCACAAAAAAATATGGCAGGCAATTATTGTAAGGTATATAAATAGTCAAATTCTAATAAAAGTTATATGGCTTGATATTGAGTATGACACATTTAGATCTACTTTCAAATTGTCATGCCCCAAATTCACATGACCGGCATCTAAAATTCTACCCGATCCGAACGAACCAACCCATATAATAATTCCTTCTTATGCACCTAAATCATGAATGTGGAAGCTTTCAACCCTTTAAGTATTAAAACCCATGCATGAATACAATCGTTAAATCAAGCACATCTTATTTTAAATGAGATGTTCATAAAATAATGGCCAAACCCATCGGGAGACACCTGTGGTTGACAACATCTTTCACTTAGACACCTCAACTAAGCCTTATTCCATTTAAGCACTCAGACTACTTAAAATTTGTATTATTATACACTTTTCGCCCAATCAGCTAAAATTGCAAAGTGTGTGTATACACTCGCGGCTGATGTGGCACGGTGACTAATTAAAAGATGATATGTGTAATTTGTGTGCAAATAACAATTTAAAGATAAACTACAAGAAAAAACTAGTACTAGTATTTTTTTTACCCCCACCTAACCCACCATTCCTTCACCCTTTCTTTCTAAACACTCTCGCCGCCGCTACCCCCGAAATCCCACTGTCTTTTTTTTTTATATATTTCATTACATTCATACATTTGATTAGGGCATTAAGAAAATCAAGTTTGCTAGCTCTTGAATCTAAAGAAAGAGAGAAGAAGTTTGGGTCATTGGAGTGTGTGAGAAAGAAATTGGTAAACTGTAATCCACCATTTCCGACCACCTCTAAGCTCAAACACCACCAACTACATCTAAACAATCACTCCAATTTGGTTTTTTCCCCTGTAGTCTAAGAAATGCGAAGAAGAAATAATAATTGATTTCTTCAAAAACCCGACGATTTGATACTTTTGTTTTTTCTGTTCATTTATTGAACTTGAGAGGATGAGAAGTGACGTTTGTTTGGGGAATTCACTTGCGGAAGTTAGTTTGTTTTTTGAAATTGAGAGCATAATTTGAACAAAAGTGACGGTGGTTTCCATTTTTTCCGGCAAACAAAGTAACAATAGTGACAATTATGGGATTTAAAGAAAAATGAGGAGGAGATGACGCAGCAGTGATTTCTAGATGTAAAAAAGATGATAAACATTAATTATTGCAGTTGTACTAGCATCAACGATGATGGTAGCAGCGGCGGCGGGTTGGTGATGTATGGTGGATGAAATAATGGCAAAGAAGAATGAAGAAGAAGAGATTATTTTTTTTTTTGGCTAAATTAAGAAGTTCACACACTGATAGCGAGTGTATTGCACTCACTATGCCAAGTCAGCGAAAAGTGTCTAAATGACACAATCAGGCCCTATCACAGGTGTCTAAATGAAACAATACTTAGTTGAGGTGTCTAAGTGAAAGATGTTGCCAACCACAGGTGTCTCTCGATGGGTTTGGCCTAAAATAATAAAGTCTTATGTATGTGTGCCATATTAATAATCATAATTACAATTAGAAGGAACTGCTATCATTCATGGGACCTCTATGACAAGGATTAAGCTAGTCAACCGAGACAGATTCCAGTGACTCAAAGAATATAATAATCTCAGCTCCACAAAAAGTAAGTGGAGCTACACTAAAAGTATCCGACTAGAGGAGGTGAGTTGTTCTAACTGCATGGCTCAAGGTCAACACATAATCCTAAAACAAAAAATTGAATGGAAAAGCTTCACATGCCTAATATGTATAATACATGCAACAGTTTTCCCAAGAAGTGAAATAAGATTTAAAGAAATCAAGTGATACAAGAAGGAAGCATTTATATCATTGTCAATACTCACTTGATTTCTCTATATCTTGTTTCGCTTCTTGAGGAAACAATTGCATTTATTATACATGTTGGGCATGTCAAGCATAGGCCATTTGACCATTCAATTTTTGAATTCAGGATTATGTGTTGACCATCTTGAGCCATGCGGTTAGGACAGCTCCACCTCTTCTAGACAGATACTTTGATAAGATTCTACTTACTTTTCGTGGAGCTTAGATTGTTATATTCTTTTGAGTCATCCGACTTCGGTTGACTAGTTTAATTCTTGTCATAGAGGTTCCATAAATAATATTAGTTTTTTCAGGTGTAATTAGGGTTATCCATATGACATGCATGCATAACTTTATATTTTATGAATATTACATTTAAATGTGGTTGATTTAACGGTTGTATTCATGCATGATTTTCAATACGTAAATGGTTGGGATTTTACAAAATCTTCTGCATTCATGATTTAGCTAGGTGCATAGGTAAAGATTATTATATGGATCGGTTCGTTCAGGACGGTAGAGTTTTGGGTGTCGGCCACGTGGATTTGAAGCGTGACAAAACTGGTATCAGAGCACATAGGTTATAATACGAGTCATAGTAGGTCTATGAGATCATGTCTGGTAGAGTTCTATCTATCAGTTTGTTGTGTACCACATTTATATCAGGAAGGCTACATGGACATTGTCGGATTGTCTTATTCATTCTTATCACTCTAGATTGTGCATTCGATCTTGAAGTAAGAAGCAAAATGTTAATCCGTATCAACTCTCCGACGAGAACAGGAAGAAAGACAATGAGACTAAGGCTTGAGATTTAGGTGATAGACTTAGGGTAATCACGAAGGCGTTGTTGGCTCTAATATGAATACACAAGCTAAGGACGAGAATGAAATAACATGAATATATCCGGAACAAGGAAAAATTGAGGTTGGAATAATTTGTGCGCAAGAAGATGAAATGAGAATATTGTTGATTGTTGTCATAGTGACATTAAGAATTGTGAAAGGTTCGTACTACAGAAATGAATAAGGATATCTTGAAAAGGCGTGACTTAAAAAAAAAAATTGAAATTGCTTGAGGCAAACGATAAGCAAACATTGTGATGACCAACTATGGAGAACAAGCATAGTATAAATAATGAAAGAGACAAAGTGAGAAGCAAATTTTAGAATCAAAGGAATTACGATTGGCAGTAACGTCCAATAGTAGCACCAAACTTGACGTCAAAAGTTTGCAAGTTGGATAGCTCACACACGATAATGGTATGTCGCACCTATCCTAGCATTGCTCCAGCTGAAGCAACATTTTTAAAGCATTTTGGAAGAGAGAAAATTAATTATTCTGAACAAATTCTTTGGGATTAGAGAGAAGGGAGAGCTCCTACTCAATAAATGTTAGTTTGAGGTGAGTATTAAATTAATTTCATGGTAGATTTGGTTCATTAAGTGCATTTCCTAAATCTTCAATATCATGAAGAAAATCTATAAAACCCAAGTCTTGAAAATTCTTGGGTTGAACAAAGAGGTAATACTTTCACTCCAATCTTATATATTAAATTTCATAGACATCATAGACTATACTTTGAAAACATATTTAGATTTAACATTGCTTCATGAAACCCTAAAAAGCTAAACTAAAATTAGAAAGCTTGTTGGTAAAGAAGATGAATGGTGTTGTGTTTGCTTGAACGATTGTTTTAAGTTTTCAATGGAGCGTTTAAATTTCATAACATCTGTAATGGACAAATTGAAGTTAAAACAGAAGGATTTGACTCTCAAATAGGGAAATAGGAGATTCATGCTAAACTTGTGAAGTTGAATTTAAGTGATAAGACACTTAGTTGGTATTGTTGTGACGCGTTATTGATTTATGTGAGGCCGTATTTGTAGATTGTGGATCGTTGACATCATTGGACCTTTCGGGGTAAGATGAAATGACTAAAGGCATATTGAAACTTACTAGCTCTCCAAGCTTTTCCCGAAATTCATCTTGTTGTATTGCTTTACGAAAAATGGTTTGATATGAATTGTGATTCGTGTAAATTAATATTTTTTTACTATTTGATTATCATCTTTCTGTTTCTTGCATTGTGTATTTTAATTAGCATTTTCGTCTTAAGATTTAACTTTAGTTGTGGCACTTTTAGAAGTGGGAAAAGAGTTTTTAACTGGTCTTAAAATTATGGACTATTTTCATGCATAAGTCTAAACTGACAAGTACTTATTTTAAAAATTATATTTTAAAATAGAAATTTTATGGTGATGATACTTTGTCATCCTAACAATAATTTGCCTCTCTTTTTCTATATAGAAAGAAGATTGTTAGATTTGCAACTTCCACAATCAATGTTGATTTAGCAAAGAAAATAACATAATGGAATCAAATGACCTACATAAGTATACCCGCTAATTGGAATTAAAACTTTTTAGTTGTTGTGGTTACAGTTACATTAGGTCGGAATTTACCAAGATTCTTTACTATCCTGCTAGAGATTTGATCTTCAGTTAGAGATACGATTGAGATTTTGAAAAAAATCTAGTTTTAATGAATCGTTTATTTACATTAAGAATCAATTTATTAAGCAGTGGAACCAAATGAGCCCTAAATAAAATAAACAGATAAAAAGTATTCAATAGTCCATCTAACTAGTTTCAGATTCAGATATAGTTGATTGATTGATTGGCAGTTATTAAATGCCTTAAACAATTTCAATAGGAGATTTTTTTTTTTTTTTTAAAAAAAAAAAAAAAAAAAACTCTTTAACTTCTAATAAAAAACAAAAAATAAAATTGTCATTCATAGTTTAATTAAAATAAAAACAAATGCAGAACATCAGTAGCGATAACAAATCCCATTGCATGGATCCGGTCAAATATAAGTAAATCAAAAGGCAAAAACAAAAATTTTAAAGAAAGAACCGCTAACCCATGGCATGGATGCAGTCAAATATAAATAATCGGACAAAAAAAAAATAAAAAAAAAAAAATAAAGCAAGAACCGCTCATCTTGAAGAATGAGACTGATCAACTAGACCAGGCTCACTTCTTGACCGATCAACTAGACCAGGCTCACTTCTTTCTCACTTGCTCATGATCTTGCTTCAACACGCTAAAGAAAAATTAAAAATATTTGCAATTTAAAGACGTTTGGGGGTTGCAAAGAATGATACAGATTGAGGTGATAAATAAATTTACAAACCAGGATGAGGATTTAATTAAATACCTTCCATCAGAGGATAAAAAAGTGAAACATTTATATTACGCTTAGATTATCACAATCCAAGCCTTACCTTCAAATATAAAAAGTCCTACAATTACGAACATACAGTTGTGGGCAGTTTTGGAAGTGGGAAAAGAGTTTTAACTTGTCTTAAAATATGAAATATTTTCATGCATAAGTCTCAACCAACAAGAACCTTTTTAGTTTCAAAATGTATTTTAAAATTGAAATTTTTTGTGATGACATCCTAACAGTGTTTTGGCTCACTTTTTTAATAGAGAAAATTACACACTACAACTAAATAAGACCCTATATTATTAAACATTGGGGTACTTTTTCTTACTTACAAAACATAACAGATCTGAAAAAAATTTAAAAACACTCAACCCTTCCCTTCCCCATTTTCCTCCACACCACAGATCCAGTGAGTTCTCGAAGACTTTTCCTCAAAGCCGGCAGCTACTATTATCATTCCCTAATTTTCTCTACCGTTTATTTCTTCTGTTTTGTTTATTTTGGATAGAAGCAGAGTTTTAGGGGTTGTAAGGACTGATACTGATTGAGATGATAAATAAATTTACAAGCAAGTGTGGGGATTTAATTAAATACCTTCCAATAGAGGACAAAAGAGCGAAACCTTTAGATTACACTTAGATTATTATAATCCAAGCTTTATTTTCAAATTTGAAAAGTCCTATAATTACATACATGTAGCTGTAGGCAGTTTCAAAAATGAGAAAAGCGTTTTAACTGGTCCTAAAATTTGGACTATTTTCATGCATTAGTCTCAACCAACAAGAACTTTTTTAGTTTAAAATGTATTTTAAAAATTGAAATTTTATGGTGATGACATCGTAACATATTTTGTCTCAAATTTTTAGTAGATAAAATTACCCACTACAACTAAATAAGACCCTATATTACTAAATGTAGTACTTTTTCTTATTTATAAAACATTACATAGCTGAAAAAATTTAAAAGCTTGTAGCCCTTCCCTTCCCATTCTCCTTCACGCCACAGATCCGGTGAGAGTAGATCCGACGAGTTCCTAACGTCTTTTTCTCAAAGGTGGAGGCTACTATTACCATCATCTAACTTTCTCTACTGCTTATTTCTTCTTTTTTGTTTATTTTGGATCGAAGCAAATTTTGTGATTCTTCAATCGGACACTACTCTCTATTTGAATTGAATTAAAACATTGTCAAATATTGATGAATCTATTTTTCTGACTTTAACATTCCAATGACATAAAACAAATAAATCCAATGAAACACATACAAAAATTTATAAAAACATAGAACAAGAGGTCATCGATGAAGTGAAACTCGTTGATTTTAATGGATGTTTGCCAGAAAACGGGAGATCAGATCAAATCTGGTTTTTTGCCGGAAAGGGTGAAGTCAACGATGGTCTTACTGCATTACTTTAATGACGAAAACATCGAAGCAACGTCAGAAAGGTGAGAACACGGTCAGATCTGGACCAAACAACATAGACAAGGGGCCATGTCGGGGTGTCGTTGTCCGACGAAGTTGCAACAGTGAGCAAGAGAAGGGAATGAAGAATGATCAGGGGCGTGGTGATAGTTCGCAGGCGGCTGGTTGCTTCGGCGTGGAGCTAACTGTAGAAGGAAAGAGCTTTACGGTGAAGCTTAGTCGAGAAGAGCCCAAAAAAGGAGTGTGAGAGAGAAAATTTAGGTCTAAAGAAGATCTGAAAAAATTATGTTGTATTAAACTTGTATGAAGTATGAAAGTATATACTATGTTGTTGTAGTTGTATTAGATTTTCAGAATCCTAACATTGAATTTATACAAAATTATATAGTCATATACATATTTCATACCGTTTGTACATTATAAACAAAATTGTGAGCGAAATTCTAAGCCCTAAGTGAGATCCGACGTGTGAATTCCGAAGCGAGATTCATAATTATTAAAGTTGTATGATAATTGTATGCTGAGTTTGTTTGAAAATTCTATTTGAAGTTTTATATGTTGTTGTAGTTATATTAATTTTGTATGGATATTGTATGACAACTGTATACAATGTTCTTGTAGTTGTATTAGATTTCCAAAAACCTAACATGAACTTTATACAGTTATATACATATTTCATACCGATTTTATGCATGAAATTGTAACCAAAATTCTAAGCCTTGAGCGAGACATACATATTTTATGCTAATTTTATACAATTTTCATACAAAAAATGTGAGAGAAATCCTAAGCCTTGAGCGATTTGTACATATTTCATACCTATTTCATACAATTTTCATCCACGAAATTTTGAGCCAAATTTTTAGGCCTTGAATGAGATATACATATTTCATATCGATTTCATGTTGTTTTCATACATGAAATGTTAACGAAATTTTAAGCATTGAGCGAAAAATTCGTATATGGCTTTTATAAAACTTCTGATATGTTTTGTAAACTGAAAACTCTTGTCACATTTTGTAAATAAGTTTCTTATTGTGCGTGTGTGTATGTGTATATATCATTCTCCCTTTTAATATATATATATATGGCCACCGCACCTGAGCTTGGGAAGGAAGTGCAGCAAGTGAGCCCTTTCCATTCCACTTTTTCCTTTTCTCTGGAGATTTGCACTTCGATTGGTTCCAGCCATCCCCAACCAACATGAATGGACTATGAAGGGGTCAGTCAAACGGTTCGGGTTTTCGGTCGGTTCCCGTTCGCCTTCCCCCTTTTAATATATATATATATATATATATAAAATTGTTTCCTCCTCATACGTTTATTTGTGTAAGACTCTAAAATAAGGTTATAATTATTAGTATAAATTTAAATTCATTTAAAAAAATTACTGTATTATTTATGTGATCCTCAAAGATGAAAATATAATTCTTTACTAATATTCTTTAAAAATAAAAGTACATTATAAAAAACTTAAATAAATTCATGATAAGCATAAAGTGATAGAAGTAAATAATTTAATCAACAATGAGAGTAAAAATGTTAAAGGTGTAAAATGAAATTTTACTTTATATATTGAAAATTTTCTTATTTGAATTTTTAGTTATTCTATGAGAATGTTACCTCCTGTTACTTACGTGTTTTTGAAGTATTTATCTCATCTACCACTAATTTCTAGATACATCCTACTTCATATTTTTCTTTCAATAAAAAATAATCAAAACCTAACATTTTATGTTTTTGATTAAAAAATATGTCATTGGTATAAAACATTTGAAATCACTTAAAGATCTTTTCCATGGATATATGTTCTTTTCAAAAACCCTTTATTCCAATGTTGGTTTGGTTTAAACTTTCTTCATTTGCATGAACAAGTCATTTGCATAACTTCTTTTATTTTTTTCCTAAATATTGTATTAAATCTTGCTTTTCCTATGAAATAGATTATTGCAATGGATTTTAGTAGGTTAACTTAGAGTATATTAAATGTCTTCCAAAATTAAATAAATTAGCATCTTTGGAGAGAGAAAAAGATGACAAAATCCTTGTAAAAGACAATTTTTCAATTAGTGTGGGCGATAAAAAGGTGGAAAGAAAAAGGATTTAAAATTTTTAAAGGATTTAAAATTTTCTGGTAACTCACTATTTCCATGTAATTAGTTCTTCTTCTCTTACTTCATCTTTCTAAACTGAATATCGCTTATTCGTCTAGAAATTCTTTATAGATAATTTCTCTCATCACTTTTTAAATATCTACAATGCGTTATAAATACTGAAAATAAATTATTGATTGGTCACATAACATTTGTAGGTAAATAATTGAACAATATTGATAACAACAATGAAAAATGGAGAGAAAAACTTATTGAATCACAACTGTGTCGTGGCAAGCGACTACCTTGAAAGCTATTTCGGACCGACTTCGGTGCAAATCGTTTAATCCGGTCGCTCCCCAAGTTCCACAAAGACTTCCAAACACTTGCACTAGTGGCTGGAAGTTTGGAGTTTGCACAAAGTATTTTGCCCGGAAAGAGAAAGATTGAAAGAACTTTGATGATGAAGACGATGATTTGTTTCAGTGTGTGTTGAAATAGAGATCACTACCTCTATTTATATAGGTAAAAAGTAAAGCGGTGATAACGGCTAAATCTGAAACGTCTCATAACATTCAGGGAATTAATAATAAGATTTTGTAATGTCTCTAACATTTAAGAAAATAAAGATCGCTATTAATTCTGATGTAATGAGCCTTTAAATGTTAATTCCGGAGATATGAATTCGGCAACTAATTCCGGAGATAAGAATTCAGGGATACAAATTTGGAGATACGAATTCGGCAATTAATTTCGGAGATACGAATTAGGAAAGATGAATTCGGAGATATATCCGGTAAGCTTGTATTCAGACAATTTCGGGTAGGCTTGTATTTGGACAATTTTAGGTAGGCTCAAAACTAACAAAAATAAGAGTTAGCAAAATCGGAATGGAATTAGGCCTTACGTATACCTCGCGCGCAGGGTGGGTGGAAAATTCATCACTTTTGCCTATTGAGCCCAATTCTCATGTGCCCGAGGCCCATCTCTTTTCCTAGCCCATTTACAAACCCAACAACACACAATTCAATATAAGGAGGAAAGAAAGATTTTCCTCTACCTATGTGTGACATTTGCACTTTATAGAAGAGAAAAGATGAGTAAGGAAAAGAGGAAACATAAAGAAACTTTGGCTTTGCATTACCAACAAAGAATTGACTAGAATAGCAATACATAACTCTCACAATCCCCCACCAATGCAAAGATAAAGAATAGGAATAACTTCTGGGCAAAAGAAGGAACATGTACTTAAGTGTTAATATCTTTCGATTTGAATTAACATGTAGTGAAATGAGGCAACAACAAATATCCAAGAAGTGAAGTACTCTTGAACTAAATAGACATGAGTTGAGACCTTCACAACACATACTATATCCTTAGTTTTATGCAAACTCCGCGATACTCATAAAAGTGCTTTTATGGTCATGCACACACCTTGGGTCTAATGAGTGCTTTAGAAAGATGGCCTAAGTCTTTCATAAAAGGCGACCACACCTTTACACTCACGTAAATGATTCCATCAAGTCTATCTCATAGACCACCTTAAGGCTATGGAATCATTAAGAGCAAAAAGCTCAACCTTACAAACACTACTACGCGCCATAGGGATAGGAAATTTAGTGTTTATTGATGGCCTATATGGCTTCGTTTCACCACAAACGGGTATCCACCATATTACCTCAATCCTTAGGCTTTAGCCCCATCCCCATCGACGTTTCAAGGATCATTTTCCTTGCTAAACCCTTGGTTAAAGGATTCGCCAAATTTCTTTCGGACCTTACATATTCCAAGAAGGTAACACCATGTTTCAACAACTATTTAACTGCACCATGTCTGATGCGAATATGTCTCCTTTTTCCATTGTATACACTATTCTTAGCAATCCCAATTGCCGCCTGTGAGTCACAATGTAAGGAGACTGGTGAAGCTTGTCTTCCCTACAATGGCACATCTGCCAAAAGGTTTCACAACCACTCAGCTTCTTGCCCTGCCAACTTAAGAGCAATAAACTCAGACTCCATAGTAAAACGTGCTATACAAGTCTGTTTTGAGGACTTTCATGAAATAGCACCTGCACCCAAAGTAAACACATAGCCACTAGTGGAGCTAATTTCATCATTTTCAGTTACCCAGTTTGCATCACAAAAACCTTCTAAAACAGCAGGAAATTTATTAAAAGGCAAACACCAATCCATAGTACCTCTCAAATACCTTAACAAACATGAAAATCATTCCAGTGTTCACTACTGGGATTATGAGTGTATCTACTCAATCTACTAACAGCATAAGCTATATCAGGCCGAGTATAGTTCATGAGAAACATTACACTCCTAATTATTTTAGCATATTCGGTTTGAGAAACACTAGATTCTTTATTGCTTTTCAAGTGTACGCTAGAATCATAAGGTGTTCTCACTGGAGTAACATCAAAGCAATCAAACTTTTTCAACATCTTCTCAATGTAATGAGACTGACACAAAGAAAAACCGTTAACAATTCTTTTGATTTTAACACCTAAAATCACATCTGCTTCTCCAAGGTCTTTCATATCAAACTTAGAAGACAAAAAATTCTTTGTCTCATTTACAATATTCACATTAGGACCAAAGATTAACATGTCATCCACATATAAACATATAATCACACAATCTGATCCTATCATTTTAGAATAAACACAGGTATCAGAAGCATTAACAACAAAGCCATCAGCCACTAATGTGCCATTGAACTTTTCATACCACTGCTTAGGTGCCTGCTTTAGGCCATACAAGGACTTTCTCAATTTGCATACTTTATCTTCCTGTCCTGGGACCACAAAACCTTCAGGTTGAGTCATATAGATCTCTTCCTCTAAATCACCATTTAGAAAAGCCGTTTTAACATCCATTTGGTGTACCTCTAAATTATGAATAGCGGTTAAGGCAATAAGAGTTCTAATGGTCGCTATTTTAGTCACAGGAGAATAAGTATCAAAGTAATCAATACCTTGTTTTTGGGTAAAGCCCCTAATTACAAGTCTAGCCTTATATTTATCAATTGTACTATCAGGTCTCAATTTCTTTTTAAATATCCACTTACTACTTATGGGTCTAGAACCTTTAGGCAAATCATGCAAGTCCCAAGTGTGATTAGAAACTATAGAGTCTAATTCACTTTTAATGGCGTCTTTCCAAAACACAGCGTCTATTGACCTCATTGCTTCATCTTAACTTTTAGGGTCTTCCTCCATTAAGTAAATAGACACTAGTTCATCATTTAAAACATCAATATCACAATTCTCAGTCAAAAAAGCAATAATAAAATCAAGACCAAAACTAGTCTCAATTCTACGTCTTTTACTTCTTCTAAGTTCAATTTCATGCTCATCATCAACAACATTAGAAGAAGACACAACATGAGAATTAACAGACATAGATGTAGAAGCATTATTTTGCACATCACTGGGCACATTATTTTTCAAAGGAAAAACATGATCAAAAAATTCTGCATCTCTAGATTCACAAATAGAATAATCATTCAAAGACATACATCTATAAGCAGCACTATTTCGGGCATAACCAATAAAAATAGTGTCAAAAGTCTTAGATCCTACATTTACCCGTTTGAAATCAGGTAGACCAACCTTAGCCAAACACCCCCACACTTTCAGAAATTTCAAGTTGGGGGAAAACCCTTTCCACAACTCATGTGGAGTCTTGTCTAATTTCTTATGAGGACTCTATTAAGAATATAACATGCAGACAAAATAGCTTCCCCCCACATGTTGTCAGACATACCCGAACTTAAAAGCATAGAGTTTATCATTTCTTTAAGGGTTCGATTTTTGCGTTCAGCTACACCATTTTGTTGGGGAGTATAGGGAGCATTAACTTCATGTATAATACCATTTTTCTCGCAAAAACCTCTAGAGTATTGGTACTATATTCACCGCCCCTATCAGATCTAAGTCTCTTGATTCTTCTGTCTAATTGGTTTTCTACTTCTGCTTTGAATTTCAAAAACATGTTTTCTGCCTCATCTTTTGACTTAAGAAGATATACCTTAGTGTATCTAGAAAAGTCATCAACAAAAGTAATGTAATACTTCTTTCCACCTTTACTAATTGTGTTCTTGAAATCAGCTAAGTCTGAATGTACTAGTTCAAGCAATTAAGTCGTTTTCTACTAGTAACATTTAAATGGTTTCTTAGCATGTTTTGCTTCTACACACACAGGACACTTAGAAAATTCATCAACTTTTACCGCAGGGATTAATTCCATTTTTCTAAGTCTTTTTATAGAAGTAATATTAACATGACCTAGTCTACCATGCCATAAATCAACAGACTCAGCAATATAAGCAAAACTGGAAACTTTTTCATTATTGACAATCTCTTGAACAATGTTTAGTACAAATAAACCCCCACTAAGATACCTCTTCCCAATAAAGTCTCCTCCACGAGAAATAATAATTTTATCACCAAAACAAGTTTAAGGCCTACTTTGTTGAGAAGTGCTCCAGAAACTAAGTTTCTACGAAGGGAGGATACATACAGAACATTGTGCAAGGCTAAAGTTTTTCCAGAAGTTAACTTAAGAAGGATTTTTCCTTTACCCATAACTCCACCAGTAGTGGAGTTACCCATGTAGACACACTCGCCATTAGTAGACTCCTCAAAGTTATGAAGCAGCTCCTTATTAGCGCAAAGATGCCTTGAAGCGCCCGTGTCCAGCACCCAATTAGTCTTGGTAGCCACCAGATTTGCCTCAACGACCACAACAGTAATAACTTCACTCCCCTCAGCAAGATTAGCTTGGGCAGCACCTTGTCTTCCCTGTTTCGAGCTTTGTCCTTGTCTTTGATTACACTGAGCAGCCCTGTGACCAAGTTTCCCACAGACGAAACAAGGTCTTTTGAACTTCTGGATTTGGCTCTCCGTTGTTGAAGTGATTCTTCTTCTTTCGATTTCCCTTTTTGGGGATTTTATTCTGTTTGCCTTTGAACCTGTCTTTCATAACTGTACCAGAAGTTTCCACAAGGTTAGCTTTAGAAAAATTAAGGGAAAGAGCTTCCATCTTATCTTTGAGACGGTTTGCCTCCTCAGTCCTCATGTGACTGATCAGTTCCTGTAGAGTCAAGTCCTTTTTTTTATGCTTCAGTTGATTCCTGTAATCATTCCAAGAAGGTGGGAATTTCTCAAGCAAAACATTGGCCTAAAAAACCTCACACATCTTTATGCCCTCGGTCAAAACAACTGCAGTCAAGTTCTCATACTCATGAACCTGTTCCATAATTAGCTTATTGTCAACCATCTGGAACTTAATCTGCTGGCCAACAACATACTTTTTCTTCCCTGCATCAGCAGCACCATATTTCTTTTCCAAACTGTCCCATATTTCCTTAGCAGACTTATTAGTAACAAATAAATCAAACAGAGGGTTAGTCATATGGTTCAGTAGATGTCCTCTAACATTTTTGTTATCTTTTTTAAATTTCTTCTTAGCATCATCATCAGTAACAACAGTAGCAGAAGAACCAATAGTGGTGTTACAAAGATCAGTAGGATTGTTAGGAGCATCAACAGGTAGTTCATCTTACAAAACATAATTAACATTCAATTGTTGAAAGAAAATCAAAAGTTTTTGAGACCAATGTTTAAAATTGTTTCCATCCAAAGGTTCAAGTTTTGCCAAATCAGGAAGAGTTTTGTTCATGGAAATAACCATTTGATCAATATAGTAGAAACCGCTTTCAAATGGTAGGTAAATAATTGAACAATATTGATAACAACAATGAAAAATGGAGAGAAGAACTTATTGAATCACAACTGTGTCGTAGCAAACCACTGCCTTGAAAGAGATTTCGGGCCGACTTCAGTGCAAATCGTTTAATACGGTCGCTCCCTAAGGTTTCACGACACTTTCAAACCCTTGCACTAGTGGCTGGAAGTTTGGAGTTTGCACAAAGTATTTTGCCCGGGACGAGAAAGATTGAAACAACTTTGATGATGAAGAAGATGATTTGTTTCAGTATGTGTTGAAATCAAAATCACTACCTCTATTTATACAGGTAAAAGGTAAAGGCGGTGATAACGACTAAATCTGAAACGTCTCATAACATTCAGGGAATTAATAATAAGATTTTGTAACGTCTCCAACGTTTAAGAAAATAAAGATCGCTACTAATGCTGAAGTAATGAGCCTTTAACTGTTAATTCCGGAGATATGAATTCGGCAACTAATTCTGGAGATACGAATTCGGAGAGCTTATATTCAGACTAGGCTTAAAACTAACAAAAATAATAGTTAGCAAAACCAGAATGGAATTAGGCCTTACGTATACCTCGCGCGCAGGTGCAAATTCATCACTTTTGCCTATTGAGCCCAGTTCTCATGTGCCGAGGCCCACCTCTTTTTCTAGCCCAACCCAACAATACACAATTCAATATAAGGGGGAAAGAAAGACTTTCCTCCACTTATGTGGGAAAGACTTTCCTCCACTTATGTGGGACATTTGCACTTTATAGAGGAGAAAAGATGAGTAAGGAAAAGAGGAATCACAAAGAAACTTTAGCTTTGCATTACCAATAAAGAATTGACTAGAATAACAATACATAACCCTTACAACATTGAGAATAAAGTTAGTGATATAAATAAAAAATTAAGTTTATCTTTAAAATGTCTTAATTCATTATTTGAGAATTAATCTTTTCAAGCATAAAGTATATATGATTAACTAAATTAATTCATACAATTTATTTTATTGAATTTTCTTCTTCTTGAATTTCGACTAAAATTAAGTTTAGATCACCACATTTGACTAACATAAACCTCAGGCACATGAAATTATGCATGAAAAATAATAATAATAATAATAATAATAATAATAATAATAATAATAATAATAATAATAATATAAAAAATCTATTTCTACATGTAATTATGCTCACAAATTCATAAAAATGTCAAAATGTTTTTAACCTTTATTTTTGCTGAGCTGTAACTATTTTACATGCTTAAAAAATCACGTCAGTTTATAAACTATTGAATCACCTGTATCCTTTTGGTATTCGCTAATTCAACACCATGCTTGCTTCCTCATAAAGAAAAGATTTTTCTTAAAGTTATCCAATTATGTGCCTAAGACACTTTAATATTAATATTAATTATGCAGTATAAACATGAGATACAAATTGTACTTCTTTAAATGAAATTGCTACTTCTGTATTAGGTGCGTATGAAAACAATTGCACTGATTGTCCAGTGAGTTGTTAATTTATTAATGAGCTAAAAATATGTGAATTTGGGAAACACGACAACATTCGCACATGAGCTAGTAATGACATGAGATTGAGTAGTCAAGTCGAATGATATCAGAAGTTTACCTTTTGAGTTTGAGTCGGGCTTGGCACCGACCTCCTGCAACTCGTTATATGATAAGCAATAATATGCAAATCTTGAAAAGAAATTTATTTAGAACGTTTGAAACTTAATTTATGATCATATATCTTAAAATCTTAACTCAAACGCGTAATTTTAAGTATTGTTAGTTGCTCTTTCTCTCTCTCTAAGAAGATAAGGCCTTCTTCCCATTCCCTACCTCCCTGCGCTCACTCCCACCCCCACCCCCCAACTCCGGCCAGCAACCTCCTGGAGGCCTCTCCAGGTAAGTTGTCTCTCTCCTAGGGTTTGTGGCAGCCCTATACCCACCCACCCACCCCACCCCTCTTCTTCTCCTATCTTCTTTCTCTTCTCTCATTCCTTCTCTCTGGTGTTCCCCGCTCCATTTTTATGCCCTTTAGGGCCCGCGAATCCAGGTCCGACAAATTTGAGTTTTTCGGCGTGAACAGTAAAGCCGCGTGAGCAGGTTCTGTCTAATTGGAGTTGGTACCTCCGGCTGCCTCCTTTTTTTTAATTATCTTATTTTTTATTTTTTAATTCTCTGTCTTTTAGCCTTGCAGCTAATTTACATTCTTGCATTACTTATATCGTTCTTGTCGTAGTAGTTACACTTTTATCTAGATTATTGCTAACTTGTGTTTTAGTATTGATTTTTGCCTGTTTGAGTAGTTTATATTTGCTTTACTGGCTTTGGTAAATGATGGTAGACTAGGGTCATATTCTCGGACGGGGGTGAGGGTTGGAGGAGGTAGGTGGGTTAAGGGAGTCTCTAGTCTACGAGTAGGGTCTTGGAATATTGGGACTCTAACGAGGAAGTCTATCGAACTAGTTAAGATTCTTAAGAAGAGAAGGATTAATATAGCTTGTGTCCAGGAGACTAAATGGGTAGGATCCAGGGCTAAAGATGTGGAAGAGTATAAGTTGTGGTTCTTATGTAGGTCTAGGGATAGGAATGGGGTAGGCATTTAAGTAGATAATGACTTAAGAGACCAGGTGGTAGGGGTTAAGAGAGTCAGTGATAGGATGATGATGATTAAGCTGGTCGTAGGAGGGTTTATTTTGCACATTATTAGTGCTTACGCGCCACAAGCGGGCTTGGGCGAGGAGGAGAAAAGACGTTTTTGGGAGGATTTGGACGAGATGATGGGAGGTATACCGCCCACTGAGAAGCTATTCATCGAAGGAGATTTCAATAGGCACATTGGGTCAATTTCGGGGGGATATGATTTATGTGTGCATGGAGGTTGTGGTTTCGGGGACAGGAACGGAGGAGGAGTTGCATTGTTGGATTTTGCAAAAGCCTTTGGGCTGGTGGTAGCCAATTCGAGTTTTCCGAAGAAGCAGGAGTGTCATGACCCGACTACGGGCCATGACGGGTATCCGGGGCTAACCACCGAACACTGCTCATTCTGTTCCTCATCCACGCTTATTCATAATATATGCTCATAATCATAGAAAACTATTAACACTTGAAACATATTTACTTTTATAAACATGAGCCCTTCGGCTATCAAAATAATATATACATGCATATACATGAAGACTGTGAGACCATTCTACCCACACTGCGTATCTACGAGCCTCTACTAGAGTACTAGACATATAGACGGGACAGGACCCCGTCGTGCCCAAAATGTGAATATATACATATGTACCAAAAGAATAATCAATAGCACCTCCGGAATAAAGGAGGGCTCCTGTAAATCTGCTGGGGGCTCCTATGTATCCGCACCGTCTCCCTGTCTACCTGTGGGCATGAACACAGCGTCCAAAGAAAACGGACGTCAGCGCGAGCATTGTACTGAGTATGTAAGACATGAATGAAAGGAACATAATAGGAAAATCATAAGGCATAGATGGAGACATAACCTTTGTACGGATTCATTTTATACATATATCATACGTAGTATATCATAGGGATCATCATAGCACATACATCATCATACCATACATGCATCATCATATCAATCATACATCATCATACCATTAACCAGCGTCCGGGTAACCCTCGTATGCAGCCTACTAGTGGTGATCGTGTCCGGCCCTCTAGGCGCAGTGGAATCATAGCAGCCCGCCGTAGCGGTAACATGTCCGGCCAATTAGGCACGGTGAAATCTCAAGCAGCCCGCCTTAGCGGTGACATGTCCGGCCAATTAGGCACGGTGGAATCACATCATCGTACATATCATAGACTTATCTTTATCATTCATTTCATAGACATATCATGGCTTTATGACAACTTAACATCATTATATTTATCATCAAACATACATTAGAACTTGAAAGCAACTATAGCCATATCGGGGTGACATAAGGTCGTAACCCCCGATTACGTTATGGAGTAATCATGGTCGTTATATCTCACCTTGGAGGGACTATATTTTAAGGTGAGTGTGCATGAGGAAAACATCAATGAATCGTAGTCAACATCATTAACTTCGTAGATACATCATATCGTAATCTCTAGAATCTTTAGGCTTAAACTTATCATTGTCACTATCGTATTCATAGCGTATCTCTTATCTCATTTGACTATTCATGAACATAGGCTCTTAGTCTTTCGGAATATAGGAAATTCATGAAGAAGGACGAAAATCATGCATAGGATTCATGCCTTAGGAAGAAATGTTGATCCTTACATACCTTTGTCGTTTAACTACTCTATTGCTTGCTCGTTCTCCTTTAATGCTCGCGTCTTTACCTTCAAGACAGTCGTATCGACATTAGCTAAACAATTATAAAAGCGTGCTTCTTAAGGCTAGAGAAAATTGGGCGTTTCCTTTGTTTATACTACTTTCCTCCATGTTCCATATCAACTCCCAACATTCATAATATCAATCACAATATCATAACAACACTCGTCATTCATTTACATTATTCGCATTTCACAATTTCACTCCAAATTCTCCATAATCATCACCAAAGTCCATTATCACGTTATTTCACATCCTATACTTATTCCATGTTCTAAAAGTCATTTATAACGTATTTATAATCTCAACATATCCATTTTCATGATTCATTCCAACTACTACTCAATAATGACACTATTCACCCATTTATGACCCATTTTCTATACTCTCCTACAATTCAAGTGTTTCATCTTATCAATACTCCAAACAACATGGAAAGATCATGAAACTCACCTTAGATGATGGAGGAATAAGCCTTGAATGGTAATACACCTCTTGCACCAAAACCCTATTTCACCTTTCTTGGGATTTCTTGGTTTGAATGACTTTAATGGGTTTCACACTCTTGATTCACTTCAATTCTTGTTGTTGATCTTTGATTCCCTTGGTTTTCTTGTGGATGAAATATATGGAAGGTTCTAGAGGTCTTGAGAGGTTGAAGAAGTGTGTGGAAATGAAATAAATGAAGTGGGAACATCATTTTATAATGAACTTAGTTCAGCCCGTCGGGACTTCCACGGTCCGTGGAACCTTGTGTTGGCCGTGGCTCTGGTCGTGGTTCACGACCAGCCAGCCACCATCTCTGCTGGCAGTTCCACGGACCCTTCCACGGTCCGTGTAACATTCCGTGGAACTCACAGTTCCACCGAAGTTGGTCCCGTCGTCTCGTTTGATCTCCAATCCTTATGGAACCTTCTTAACACTTGTTTATCACTTCATTAGCAATATAAGGGACGTTATAACTCTCCTCCAAAACATTATTAAAACATCATTAACTCGATGCTCGTAATTTTGCCCGACACACTCAACTTATAACTCGCTTCCCTTAACAACTTTCTTTCCTTAACTCAAATGTCTTTGGAAATCTTAATTAGGACCATTAAAACTATTTCTTACTCGCCCAAACCTCGTATACGTCATGCCCCTCGTTAGTCTATTCACTGTACGCTAAGGGAAAATTTCCCAGGTGTAACAAGGAGCACCTGGTAACCTTTCGTAGTTCGGTGGCTACGACGCAGATAGAATTTTCTTGCTTAGGAAGGACGATAAAGGTCTTTGTAAAGACTGCAAGGTGATTCCGAGTGAGAACCTAACGACCCAGCATAAGCTCTGGGTGATGGATTTGGAAATCAAAATGAGGAAAAGAAAGAGGGTCGTGGATGACAGGCCTAGGATCAAATGGGGGAGTTTAACCATGACGGGTGCCCTGGAGATGAGGGAGAAGTTGAAGGCTATGGGAGTCTGGGAGAGTAGTGGGGAGGCGACCGATATGTGGGATAGGATGGCCAGTTGCATTAGAGAGGCAGCTGGAGAGGTGCTGGGGGTCTCGAAGGGTAGCCGTAGTCGGCATCGAGAGGACTGGTGGTGGAATGGAGAAGTTTAAGAGAAGATGAAAGCAAAGAAGGTGGCGCATGTGAAGTTGGTAGATAGCAAGGATAATGAAGAGAAGCGGACGAATAGGGAATTATATAAGATGGCGAGGAAGGAGGCAAAGTTAGCAGTTACGGCGGCAAAGACAACAGCTTTTGAACGCCGTATACGTAACTAGAGGACAAAGGCGGGGGATAAGAAGTTGTACCAACTAGCCAAGGCGAGGGAGAGGATGGGCGGCGTGACTTGGATCGGCGGGGGGAGTCGCATCAAGGACGAGGATGGCAGGTGGCAATCGTGGAGGACGCTCTCGTTAGATGGAAACGACGAACCATACTTCCACAAACTCTTGAACGACGAAGGGGACAAAGACATTGTGTTGGGAGATTTGGAGTACTCCGAGAGGTGTCATGATTTTAGATATTGTAGGAGTATAAAGGTTGAGGAAGTTAAGGGTGATGTTCATAAGATGAGTGGGGGAAGACCGATCGGGCCCGATGAGATTCCCCGGAGAATTTGGAAGACCGCAGGCAGTGGCGTGTCTGGAGTGGTTGACTCGGTTATTTAATGTCATCTTTAAGACCGATAAGATGCCCAAGAATGGCAACGCAAGACAATGATTCCAAAGGTACAAGAACAAGGGCGACATTCAAAGTTGCAACAACTACAGAGGGATCAAGCTGCTAAGCCACACTATGAAAATGTGGGAAAGGGTGGTGGAGATGAGGGTGAGGAGAGGCCTGTCTATCTTAGAGAATCAGTTCGGATTCATGTCGGGGCGCTTAACTACAGAAGCTATTCATCTTGTACGGAGACTGGTGGAGCAGTATAGGGAGAGGAAGAGTGACTTGCATATGGTATTCATCGACCTAGAAAAGGCATACGACAAAGTGCTGAGAGAGGTTCTATGGAGATGCTTGGAGGCTAGAAGTGTACCTGTGGCGTACATTATGGCGATAAAGGACATGTATGATGTTATAGCCCGTATATTGTACGTTTGGAAATTCCAAAGTCGTCGTGGAAAGTTAAGGCGAGACCATTTTCGAAATTATCTTAATGAACGAGTTGTTATAAATATTATTTATGACTATTATTAGTATGGAAATATTGTGAAAGGTTAAGGGCAAGAAGAGATTCGCAAAATGGGCCGTGGAAATAATGCGGAAGGTTAGGGACAAAATGGTAATATTGAGGAAAGCCGAGGGGCAAAACGGGAACTTTACACAAGTTCATGAAAATTCCAAAACAAGGGGCCATATTGGCCATGTGACAAAAATAAAGAAAAAGATGACCAAGAAGTCATCCTTAAAAAGGAAAAGAAAATTTAGAAA